>NC_084548.2:5700000-5907500 GCF_033978685.3 Nerophis lumbriciformis
TAAACATATTTGAAATAATTGATTTTAAATTATCATAATAATTCATTTAAAATGACCATATTTAATTATTAAAATAATTGCTTGTTTATCAACAACTTTAGCATTTTATTCATTACATTTTGAAACTATCAGAACCCAAGTTACCGTATTTTCCGCACTATTAGCTGCACCTAAAAACCACAAATTTACTCAAAAGCTGACAGTGCGGCTTTTAACCCGGTGCGCTTTATATATGGATTAATATTACGATTCATTTTCATAAAGTTTCGATCTCGCAACTTCGGTAAACAGCCGCCATCTTTTTTCCCGGTAGAACAGGAAGCGCTTCTTCTTCTACGCAAGCAACCGCCAAGGTAAGCACCCGCCCCCATAGAACAGGAAGCGCTTCTTCTTCTACTGTAAGCAACCACCCGCCCGCGTAGAAGAAGAAAAAGCGCGCGGATATACCGTACGTTTCATTTCCTTTGTGTGTTTACATCTGTATAGACCACAAAATGGCTCCTACTAAGCGTCAGGGATCCGGTTCATGAAAAGACGCAATCTCTCCATCCGCACACGGATTACTATTTCACAGCAACTGATATTCCTGTGAACCGCACTGTGGATACAACGGGAGCACGTACGGTGAATATTCGCACCACAGGGAATGAGAAGTCATCCTTCACTGTGGTTCTAGCTTGCCATGCTAATGGCCAGAAACTTCCACCCATGGTGATATTCAAAAGGAAGACCTTGCCAAAAGAGACCTTTCCAGCCGGCGTCATCATAAAAAGCTAACTCGAAGGGATGGATGAAGAAAAGATGAGCGAGTGGTTAAGGTAAGTTTAAGTTTACGCGAAGAGGCCGGGTGGCTTTTTTCACGCAGCTCTGTCCATGTTGATATACGTATGTTTGTGATTGCACATTTGCGTACATTTTGGGAGTGAACAGAGTTGTTAGAACGCTGGTTTTTAATATATTATTAAAGTTTGACTGACCTATCTGACTGTTTTTTTGACATTCCTTTAGCGCAGTTAGATGCGGCTTACAACACCGGGCGGCTTATAGGTGGACAAAGTTTTGAAATATGCCGTTCATTGAAGGCGCGGCTTTTAACCCAGGGCGGCTTATGGTGCGGAAAATACGGTATGTTATATTCCTTAATATTTATTTATGCAAGTTTGAAGTATCAATTATCTAAACACAATTTGTTTGCATGTTTTCAGGATGTAGATATCTATATATATATATATATATATATATATATATATATATATATATATATATATATATATATATATATATATATATATATATATATATATATATATATATATGTATATGTATATGTATGAAATACTTGACTTGGTGAATTCTAGCTGTCAATATACTCCTCCCCTCTTAACCACGCCCCGCCCCACCCCCGGCCACGCCTCCACCCCCCACCTCCCGAAATCGGAGGTCTCAAGGTTGGCAAGTATGACATAACATAACATAAATATTTATTTTTTATTGAATCAGTGTAGGCTCGTGTGCTCAGTATCAATGCCGCGTGGCTATTACTGTGTTGCGATCACGTGCCCTAGAGCAGTGTTTTTCAACCACTGAGATACAGTCTGGTGTGCCGTGGGAGATGATCTAATTTCACCTACTTGGGTTAAAAATATTTTTTGCAAAGCAGTAATTATAGTCTGCAAATGATGTGTTGTTGTTGAGTGTCGGTGCTGTCTAGAGCTCGGCAGAGTAACCGCGTAATACTCTTCCGTATCAGTAGGTGGCAGCCGGTAGATAATTGCTTTGTAGATGTCGGAAACAGCGGGAGGCAGCGTGCAGGTAAAAAGGTATCTAATGCTTAAAGGGGAATATTATCACAATTTCAGAAGGGTTACAACCATTAAAAATCAGTTCCCAGTGGCTTATTTTATTTTTCGCAGTTTTTTTCAAAAGTTGACCCATCACGCAATATCCCTAAAAAAAGCTTCAAAGTGCCTGATTTTAACCATTTAACCATTTTCCTGTGACGTCACATAGTGATGCCGATACAAACAAACATGGCGGCTAGAACAGCAATGGATAGCGACATTAGCTCGGATTCAGACTCGGATTTCAGCGGCTTAAGCGATTCAACAGATTAGGCATGTATTGAAATGGATGGTTGTAGTGTGGAGGCAGGTAGCGAAAACGAAATTGAAGAAGAAACTGAAGCTATTGAGCCATATCGGTTTGAACCGTATGCAAGCGAAACCGACGAAAACGACACGACAGCCAGCGACACGGGAGAAAGCGAGAACAAATTCGGCGATCGCCTTCTAACCAACGATTGGTATGTGTTTGTTTGGCATTAAAGGAAACTAACAACTATGAACTAGATTTACAGCATATGAAATACATTTGGCAACAACATGCACTTTGAGAGTGCAGACAGCCCAGTTTTCATCAATTAATATATTCTGTAGACATACCCTCATCCGCTCTCTTTTCCTGGGTGTCTGGCGGCAGATTTCTTTGACTTTATCGTTGGAAATGCATCTGCTTTGAGTGTCGCAGGATATCCACACATTCTTGCCATCTCTGTCGTAGCATAGCATTCGTCGGTAAAGTGTGCGGAACAAACGTCCAATTTCTTGCCACTTTCGCATCTTTGGGCCACTGGTGCAACTTGAATCCGTCCCTGTTCGTGTTGTTACACCCTCCGACAACACACCGACGAGGCATGATGTCTCCAAGGTACGGAAAACATTCGAAAAAACGGAAAATAACAGAGCTGATTTGACTCGGTGTTTGAGAAAATGGCGGATTGTTTCCCGATGTGACGTCACATCGAGAGAGCGAATAATAGAAAAGCGTTTAATTCGCCTAAATTCACCCATTTAGAGTTCGGAAATCGGTTAAAAAAAATATATGGTCTTTTTTCTGCAACATCAAGGTATATATTGACGCTTACATAGGTCTGGTGATAATGTTCCCCTTTAAACCAAAAATAAACAAGGTGAGTGCCCCTAAGAAAAGGCATTGAAGCTTAGGGAAGGCTATGCAGAATGAAACTAAAACTGAACTGGCTACAAAGTCAACAAAAACAGAATGCTGGACGACAGCAAAGACTTACTGTGGAGCAAAGACGACGTCCACAAAGTACATCCGAACATGACATGACAATCAACAATGTCCACACAAAGAAGGATTAAAACAACTGAAATAGTCTTGATTGCTAAAACAAAGTAGATGCGGGAAATATCGCTCAAAGGAAGACATGAAACTGCTGCAGGAAAATACCAAAACAAGAGAAAAAGACACCAAAATAGGAGAGCAAGACAAGAACTAAAACAGCAAAAAAAACTCTAAATAAGTCAGACCCACACCTCCCGCCACCTGAACAGTTTATACCCCTCGGCCATCAGGCACATGAACAATAACAAGATCTGATAGCTCAGTTACAGCTCATGTTATTCTATTCTGTGTTATATGTGTTTTATGTTGCGCCATTGCACCAAGTAAAATTCCTAGTTTGTGAACCCGTTCTCAAACATCCATCCATGCATCCATCTTCCTCTCGCTTATCAGAGGTCGGGTCACGGGGGCAGCAGCCTAAGCAAGGAAGCCAAGACTTCCCTCTCCCAAGCCACTTCAGCCCATACTTGCCAACCTTGAGACCTCCAATTTCGGGAGGTGGGGGGTGGGGGCGGGGGGCGTGGTTGGGGGCGGGGTTAAGAGGGGAGGAGTATATTTACAGCTAGAATTCACCAAGTCAAGTATTTCATATATATATATATATATATATATATCACCGCGACCCCGAAGGGAATAAGCGGTAGAAAATGGATGGATGGATGGATATATATATATATATATATATATATATATATATATATATATATATATATATATATATATATATATATATATATATATATATATATATAAGAAATAATTGACTTTCAGTGAATTCTAGCTATAAATATATATTTATTTTATTATATATATATATATATATATATATATATATATATATATATATATATATATATATATATATATATATATATATATATATAAAATAAATACTTGAATTTCAGTGTTCATTTATTTACACATATACACACACATAACACTCATCTATTCATTGTTGAGTTAAGGGTTGAATTGTCCATCCTTGTTCTATTCTCTGTCACTATCTTTCTAACCATGCTTAACACCCTCTCTGATGATGCATTGCTGTGTGGCACGCACAAAAGTGCTTTCATCAAATACACTAGATGGCAGTATTGTCCTGTTTAAGAGTGTCACAACATTGCTGTTTACGGCAGACGAACTGCTTTACTGTAGACGTTCTTTATATTGTGGGAAAGCGGACTCAGGTCCGCATGGAGCTGGAGGGGGCGTGGCCTCCAGCTCCGCCTGAATTTCGGGAGATTTTCGGGAGAAAATTTGTCCCGGGAGGTTTTCGGGAGAGGCGCTGAATTTCGGGAGTCTCCCGGAAAATCCGGGAGGGTTGGCAAGTATGCTTCGTCCTCCCGAGGCGTTCCCAGGCCAGTCGGGAGACATAGTCTTCCCAACGTGTCCTGGGTCTTCCCCGTGGCCTCCTACCAGTCGGACATGCCCTAAACACCTCCCTAGGGAGGCGTTCAGGTGGCATCCTGACCAGATGCCCGAACCACCTCATCTGGCTCTTCTCGATGTGGAGGAGCAGCGGCTTTACTTTGAGCTTCCCCCGGATGGCAGAGCTTCTCACCCTATCTCTAAGGGAGAGCCCCGCCACCCGGCGGAGGAAACTCATTTCGGCCGCTTGTACCCGTGATCTTGTCCTTTTGGTCATGACCCAAAGCTCAAGACCATAGGTGAGGATGGGAACGTAGATCGACCAGTAAATTAAGAGCTTTGCCTTCCGGCTCAGCTCTGTCTTCACCACAACGGATCGATACAGCGTCCGCATTACTGAAGACGCCGCACCGATCCGCCTGTCGATCTCACGATCCACTCTTCCCTCACTCGTGAACAAGACTCCTCGGTACTTCAACTCCTCCACTTGGGGCAGGGTCTCCTCCCCAACCCGGAGATAGCACTCCACCCTTTTCCGTTCTAAAACAATGGCAATAAAAAATATTCTGATTCTGATTCTTATTCCTAGAAAAAAAACAATGCTTTTGTTAGTTTCGGCTGTACGAACCGTGCAAATCGCAAAAAGGATCAAAGTTTATTTTGAGTTCTTCTAGAGGGAATCAAGAAGGGTGGACGAGTGCAAGATTTTACAAAACGACGCCGAAAAAAGGAGCAAGCACTGCAGTGATCACGTCGTTAAAGGTTTGTTTGATTTACTCCCAGGTTTTTAACTGAAATAGTTGGCCGATATTTCGTCATTACCCATACTTGCCAACCCTCCCGGATTTTCCGGGAGACTCCCGAAATTCAGCGCCTCTCCCGAAAACCTCCCGGGACAAATTTTCTCCCGAAAATCTCCCGAAATTCAGGCGGAGCTGGAGGCCACGCCCCCTCCAGCTCCATGCGGACCTGAGTGACGTGTTGACAGCCTGTTCTGACGTCTGCTTTCCCACAATATAAACAGCATGCCTGCCCAATCACGTTATAACTGTAGAATGATGGAGGGCGAGTTCTTGGTTTCTTATGTGGGTTTATTGTTAGGCAGTTTCATTAACGTCCTCCAAGCGCGGTAACAACACACAACAACAGCAGTCAAGTTTTCGTCAACCGTAAAGCAGTTTGTCTGCCATAAACAGCAATGTTGTGACACTTTTAAACAGGACAATACTGCCATCTACTGTACATGCATATGTGACCCACCCATAATGTGTCACATTTTTGTGTTGATTTATTTATTTTATTTTGTGGTTTGAATTCGTTTTTGGAGCTGTCATTACACATTTATCAGTATTCACATTGGTCAGTAGGGGGCAGTAGGGCGGTTCTTCCCAATTGAATGCTATCACCTGCAGACCGGAAGTGTCTTGTCATTCTGATGAACGCGACCAGTCTGTGAACAATTGAAACGTCCTGTGTGCTTTTTCCTCCTGTATAACAGGTTAGTTTTGGTGAATCAACTCACTGAATAATATCCATGTGATCTTTATAAGTTTAAGTACACATTCTGATGGTGGAGCCTAACTCTAAAGTGTTTGTGAGTTGTAGTTTGTATTTGTGAATGAATCCAGTGCACAGCTGCAGTAATCAATACAAAAAGGAGACGTGAGTACGCAATGTTTATATAGGAACTTCTGATCCTAATTCAGACTCCCAAATTAGAGCTCCTGTTTTCTTATTGATTTTATAATGTATATTTGTATAATGTGTGTGTTCTGAAATAGTGACAGAGAATAGAACAAGGATGAAATTCAAGTATTTCTTTTATTTATATATATATATATATATATATATATATATATATATATATATATATATATATATATATATATATATATATACATATATATATATATATATATATATATATATATTAGAGATGCGCGGATAGGCAATTATTTCATCCGCAACCGCATCACAAAAGTCGTCAACCATCCGCCATCACCCGAACCAACTTTTATCAAAACCACACCCGCCCGCACCCGCCCGTTGTTATATATCTAATATAGACGATGCAAGGCATTAGTGAGGTTATAAAGCTTTTGCCTGTTAAAGAAAGGAGACTGATCCAATGGAGCAGAGACATTCAATGCGTGATAATATTATTTATCATTATTATAGTATTATTGTTATTTCCATTAAGAAAGTGTTGACTATTGTTGCCAATGCCCTCAGATCAGGAGTGCGTTCCTCACACTTTGTGTGCGCAGTTGCAGAAAGCAGAACGAGGCTTTTAAGAAGTTAAAACAATGTTTTAGAAAGACTAGGCCTATATTTTCGTTAGGTAAAAAAAATGTTCTGAATTTATTTCAATGAATATTAACTTGTTAACGTTATAATGCTCAAATAGGGACGAGGGCGGGGTGCACAGTGAAGCAGTGAACAATTTCGCGACAAAGATGAACCTTTATTGATTGATCTGCAGCCATGACAAAATATCAGACAATCTCCATTGTCAACGACAGGCAGGAAAATAAAGATAAACACATAGCCTATGTTCTAGGCATAGGCTCATACGTTTTTAAGTTGAAATAAAGAAATAAATAAAAAATGTGCCTCATAAGCCTTAGGCTGTCAAAAACGCGCACAAACTTAAATTATACAATAACATATGTATGTCATCCCTATTTAAACAAAAATAAATTCATTAAATAATAATAATAAATTACCTGCAACTTATTAGCCAAGGCAAATAGCTGAAGGGGGGAAATCAAACCCATCAGACTGCACTTTAGCATCAAACTTGAATTATAATGAAAATAGACGGTCGTGACAAACAAAGCAGGCTAAATATCCTTACATTGTCGCCAATCGGAGAAGCGCTTCACTTGAAAGCGAGGCCAAATAATTATTCACACATAGTAGTATTTCTCGAATAGAAAAAAACCACAATAAACAACGCAATTGCCTTAATTCCTTTGCATTGTAGTGCGCCCAAACAACACGTAAGCATCAAAATTATTTAGCTGACCGAACTCAATATAGGTTAGACATGGGCTTATTTGGTATAGCCTATAGGTAACGTAGACTAATTCGTTTAACATATCCAACCGTATGTCTACTTCCTTTTTTTTTTGTTAGCACTATGCAGGAATAAAATGGCATCTACAGTGCCAGGATTCATGCGAGAGCGCCTGGCCTCTAAAATGCGCCCTGCTGCGCTGAAGGAGCGCTCACTTGCGGCACTTGTTGCTGGGACGCGGTGCCTGATGAACAATTGACTGTTTCAAAGAGTGCTGCTCGTTTTTCGTATGTGGGTAACAACATTTAACTATGTATATATATTTCCGAATTGGTTCAACCGCCAACCGCCCGCATCTATTTAAAATCTATTTTTACCCGCCCGACCCGCGGTTTATCCGCGGACTCCGCGGTTGTGTCCGCAAACCGCGCATCTCTAATATATATATATATATATATATATATATATATATATATATATATATATATATATATATATATATATATATATAGCTAGAATTCACTGAAAGTCAAGTATTTCTTATATATATATATATATATATATATATATATATTAACCACGCCCCCAACCACGCCCCCCGCCTTACCCCTCACCTCCCGAAATCGGAGGTCTTAAGGTTGGCAAGTATGTCATTACCCTATTTAGATTTCTATCTCCCGGGCCGCCAGTTGAATAGCCCTGTTCTTGGTAGTGCCAGCTGCGCTCCAGGTTAGTCATTGCATGTTCTAGCAACGCTCACTCGATGCGAATGTTTACTGACGGCCTGCGGACAATGTCGGTCTTTCACTGCAAGGCCGAGCGGTACCTGCTGCGCTTCGGTGGATCCAACATTTCTAAAGCGCTGCCAGGAAAGCACACAGAGGAAGCACTCGCCCAAATGTTTCACTCCCTCATCAGTGCCTCTTAGTGTATTTACCAATAGGTGACATGGCGTCCCTTCAATCAGTCAACCGGTGGAATACCTCGTTGTGTTATCATTTCATTCCGTATCATATAATATGCTGGAAGAATTGGGATGTGATGACAGCAGCTACGTCGCCACTATAATTTTGTTCTTTTAGTCCAAGCGAGAGGATGTTTGTGTTGAATTTAGACTCCACGCAAACTCAGGAAATAATCACAGGGGAGGGGAAAAACCACTGTGGAAAATCTATTTTTCTTCTTCCCACACTACATGTGTGTTACAGTCAGACTGAAAGACGAGTACCATCATATCTGTTCTTCATTATAAACTCTGACCCAGTATGGAGAGCCAAACTGGTCAGTGAGCTCTCATGAGAGTTTAGCAGGATATTGCACACAAAAAAGTCTCGTCACAGTCTCGTCACACAGTCCGTCTGCCGCAGAAGTGTTTTGATTGGCATACTGCATGCGGTTCCTTGGTTTTACCTCGATTTTTTTTCCGTTAGTACTGTAATCTGTTCCAAAAAGGTCGGACAAAACGTACAAAAACCGAAGCAATTTTTTTCCCATAAGAAATAGAGTAAATCCAGCCAGCCCAAAAATATCGACACCAAAAACATTATATACAGAACAATGGTAGTTTTGCAAAAAAACTACCGTATTTTTCGGACTATAGTCGCAGTTTTTTTCATAGTTTGGCCGGGGGTGCAACTTATACTCAGGAGCGACTTATGTGTGAAATGATTAACACATTAGCGTAAAATATCAAATAATATTATTGATCTCATTCACGTAAGAGACTAGACGTATAAGATTTCATGGGATTTAGCGATTAGGAGTGACAGATTGTTTGGTAAATGAATAGCATGTTCTATATGTTATAGTTATTTGAATGACTCTTACCATAATATGTTACGTTAACATACCAGTTGGTTATTTATGCCTCATATAACATACACTTATTCAGCCTGTTGTTCACTATTCTTTATTTATTTTAAATTGCCTTTCAAATGTCTATTCTTGGTGTTGGCTTTTATTAAATACATTTCCCCCAAAAATGCGACTTATATATGTTTTTTTTCCTTCTTTATTATGCATTTTCGGCCGGTGCGACTTATACTCCGGAGCGACTTATATTCCGAAAAATAAAGCCATTTATCAACAACACCCAGAAACGCCGCCGGCTTCGCTGGGCCCGAGTAAAAAAAAAAAAATCAAGTTTCTCAATTCAAACATTAAATATCTTGTCTTCGCAGTCTATTCAAATGAATATAAGTTGAAAAGGGTTTGCAAATTATTGTATTTTGTTTTTATTTACGATATACACAACGTGCCAACTTCACTGGCTTTGGGTTTTGTAAATATTCAAACAGTGTGTAAGGTTGCAGTGGCCAAATATATTAAATATACTTGTTGAATAAAACCTCTGCCTTATTTTTGATGAATATGTTGGCCCACTATGCGACTGTATTTCATACTTGCCAACCTTGAGACCTCCGATTTCGGGAGGTGGGGGGCGTGGTTGGGGGCGGGGCGTGGTTGGTGGCGTGGTTAAGAGGGGAGGAGTATATTTACAGCTAGAATTCACCAAGTCAAGTATTTCATATATATATATATTAGAGATGCGCGGATAGGCAATTATTTCATCCGCAACCGCATCACAAAAGTCGTCAACCATCCGCCATCCACCCGAACTAACATTTAATCAAACCCGCACCCGCCCGTTGTTATATATCTAATATAGACGATGCAAGGCATTAGTGAGGTTATAAAGCTCTTGCCTGTTAAAGAAAGGAGACTGATCCAATGCAGCAGAGACATTCGCGTGCCACGCTGTCACGACCCAGACGCACACCAGTGCGCAATCATCTGGGAGCCGCGCTGAGCGCACCTCCAAGCGCGTGGAGGTGCGATGTCCCTCGCACCCGCGGCGGCTCCACCCGGGCTCGCGCCCGAGGCTTCAGCGCGCACCGCGGCGGCCATCCTACTCGTCGCGGCCTAGTCCTCGCGGCTCTCGCTGCCGGCGACGGACGGGTATGGGCCCGACGCTCCAGCGCCATCCATTTTCAGGGCTAGTTGATTCGGCAGGTGGGTTGTTACACACTCCTTAGCGGGTTCCGACTTCCATGGCCACCGTCCTGCTGTCTATATCAACCAAGACCTTTTCTGGGGTCTGATGAGCGTTGGCATCGGGCGCCTTAACCCGGCGTTCGGTTCATCCCGCAGCGCCAGTTCTGCCAGTGAGCCTCACCCCTTTCGTGAGCGCACTGCGCGCGGAGTGACCCCTGTTACGCGCCCCCGGCAACGGGGGTGGCGGGCAGGTAAGCTGCGTGGGCGGAGCGCGCGGAGTGACCCCTGTTACGAGCCCCCGGCCACGGGGGTGGCGGGCAGGTAAGCTGCTTACCTGCTGCTGCGCGTGACGCTGGCCGCGGCGAAGGCGGACAAGGCGGGGTGTCGGTGCGGTGGGCGCGGTGGTGACCCTGGACGTGCGTCGGGCCCTTCTCGCGGATCACCTCAGCTACGGCTCCCGGTGGGGCCCTCTCGGGGGAAGGGGCCTCGGTCCCGGACCCCGGCGAGGCGTCCCTTCTCCGCTCCGTAAAAGTGTCCATCTCTTTTTTTTTCTTCTTCTGTTGTGGCATATGCTGCAGGTGCCTGCTTGTTTTTCATATAAGGGTAACAACATTTAACTATGTATATATATTTCCGAATTGGTTTAACTGCCACCCGCCTGAATCTATTTAAAATCTAATTTTTTTTATTTCAACCGCCCGACCCGACCCGCGGATAAAATCTTTTTTTTTTTTTTTTTCAACCGCCCGACCCGCGGATAATCCGCGGACTCCGCGGTTGTGTCCGCAAACCGCGCATCTCTAATATATATATATATATATGTGTATATATATATATATATATATATATATATATATACATATATATATATATATATATATATATATATATATATATATATATATATAAGAAATACTTGACTTTCAGTGAATCCTAGCTATAAATATATATTTATTTTATTATATATATATACATATATATATATATATATATATATATATATATATATATATATATATATATATATATATATATATATATATATATATATATATATGTATATATATATATACATATATATATATATATATATATATATATATATATATATATATATATATATATATATATATATATATATATATATATATATATATATAATAAATACTTGAATTTCAGTGTTCATTTATTTACACATATACACACACACATAACACTCATCTACTCATTGTTGAGTTAAGGGTTGAATTGTCCATCCTTGTTCTATTCTCTGTCACTATTTTTCGAACCATGCTGAACACCCTCTCTGATGATGCATTGCTGTGTGGCACGCACAAAAGTGCTTTCATCAAATGCACTAGATGGCAGTATTGTCCTGTTTAAGAGTGTCACAACATTGCTGTTTACGGCAGACGAACTGCTTTACGGTAAACAAAAACGTGACTGCTGTTGTTGTGTGTTGTTACCGCGCTGGGAGGACGTTAATGAAACTGCCTAACAATAAACCCACATAATAAACCAAGAACTCGCCCTCGGTCATTCTACAGTTATAACGTGATTGGGCAGGCACGCTGTTTATATTGTGGGTTAGCCTGAATTTCGGGAGATTTTCGGGAGAAAATTTGTCCCGGGAGGTTTTCGGGAGAGGCGCTGAATTTCGGGAGTCTCCCGGAAAATCCGGGAGGGTTGGAAAGTATGCTGTATTTCAATGTTGGTCACTGTGGTGGTACTTGGAGAGCATAGTGTTTTCTGAGGCGGTACTTGGTGAAAACATTTTGAGAACCATTGCTCTGCGGCTTTTACAAGTCTGACAAAGTTGCCCTTTAAGGACACTAAATAACAGCAGTGTGAAGGCATAATGTTTGCCTCTGGCTACATTTCTTGTTGTACTTTCTCTCTCTCTTTCTCTATCTCGCTCTCTCCTAGGCACACACACACACATGCATAGACACACAAACACAGTGGAAAAAAATACATTTGGATTAAGAATAGTTGTGCATGTTAAATTAATCACATGACAAAAGTACATAGGAAATACAGAAAACCGCACATTAAACCAGTTTTGGAACCAGTTATTCCAAGCATTCATGTATTATTCTAGGAGCTAAAAATAAATACAAGATGTGACATTGAGGACGGCAGGAATTGTGCTGTTTTTTTTTGTTAAACTGAGAAAAAGTACTAATGTTTCTTCAAAGTGCACATCCATGCTGTCTGTGAAGTTTTTTGTTTATCTTATTTCTTTGCCTACACCGCCCCCTAGTGTTTTTTTGTTTGAACACAACCCCGAGAATAGAGACTGTCCTTGTTTTGACCACAAGGTGGCAGTGTTGTACACATTAGGAAAGCAGTCGAGCTGTATCTAATGAATGAGAGGAGTAAGGCCAAAACTGTGGTTATAGGAATAATAATATATAACATTATACAAAAATTTGCACGGCCTGAGTCTATTTATTCCATCCATCCATCCATCCATCTTCTTCCGCTTATCCGAGGTCGGGTCGCGGGGGCAGCAGCCTAAGCAGGGAAGCCCAGACTTCCCTCTCCCCAGCCACTTCGTCCAGCTCCTCCCGGGGGATCCCGAGGCGTTCCCAGGCCAGCCGGGAGACATAGTCTTCCCAACGTGTCCTGGGTCTTCCTCGTGGCCTCCTACCGGTCGGACATGCCCTAAACACCTCCCTAGGGAGGCGCTCGGGTGGCATCCTGACCAGATGCCCGAACCACCTCATCTGGCTCCTCTCCATGTGGAGGAGCAGCGGCTTTACTTTGAGCTCCCCCCGGATGACAGAGCTTCTCACCCTATCTCTAAGGGAGAGCCCGCCACCCGGCGGAGGAAACTCATTTCGGCCGCTTATACCCGTGATCTTGTCCTTTCGTTCATAACCCAAAGTTCATGACCATAGGTGAGGATGGGAACGTAGATCGACTGGTAAATTGAGAGCTTTGCCTTCCGGCTCAGCTCCTTCTTCACCACAACGGATCGATACAGTTATATCTATTTAAATATTTAAATATTTAAATATCTATTTATTCCTCCCTTTTCTATTTCAAGACTTAATCGTTCCACTTAAGTTAATTAAATATGTCAAAATTACACAGCATACATCAAATTGTGGCACTTGACTCTATTGAGACCCATCCATCTTCTACGGCTTGTACCTTTCGGGGTCGCATCTCAGCTACAATCGGGCGGAAGGCGGGTTACACCCTGGACAAGTCGCCACCTCACCGCAGGACCAACACAGATAGACAGACAACATTCACACTCACATTCACACACTAGGGCTCATTTAGTGTTGCCAATCAACCTATCCCCAGGTGCATGTCTTTGGAGGTGGGAGGAATCCGGAGTACTCGGAGGGAACCCACGCAGTCACAGGGAGAACATGCAAACTCCACACAGAAAGATCCCGAGCGCAGGATCGAACCCAGGACCTTTGTATTGTGAGGCAGACGCACTAACCCCTCTTCCACCGCCATTGGGACTCATTTTGGTTCATTTTAACCATGACAAAAACCACTGACAGTCAGGGGCGCCGCTAGGGATTTTGGGCCCCATGAAAATAATTTTTACAGGGCCCCCAACACAGTGTCATTATTTTTTCCGTATTATAATTTCATCATCATTAGGGGCCTCTCTGGGCCCCCCTCCATCACGGGCCCCTAGAATCCGTCTCCTTTACTCCCCCTTTTCGGCGCCCTTGCTGACAGTAACAACAGTTAGTCGCTACGTCTGTAATTGCAAGTTAAAACTCTGCTATGCAAAGCGAAAGCCATTATGTCAACAACACCCAGAAAGGTCGCCGGCTTCGCTGGGCCCGAGCTCACCTAAGATGGACTGATGCAAACTAGAAATAGTGTTCTGTGGTCTGACGAGTCCACATTTCAATTTGTTTTTGAAAACTGTAGACGTTGTGTCCTCCGGACCAAAGAGGAAAAGAACCATCCGGACTGTTTCAACGCAAAGTTGAAAAGCCAGCATCTGTGATGGTATGGGGGTGTATTAGTGCCCAAGACAAGGGTAACTTACACATTTGTGAAGGCGCCATTAATGCTGAAAGGTACATACAAGTTTTGGAACATTTGTCGCCATCCAAGCAACGTCTTTTTCATGGACGCCCCTGCTTATTTCAGCAAGACAATGCCAAGCCACGTGTTACATCAGTGTGGCTTCATAGTAAAAGAGTGCAGGTACTAGACTGGCTTACCTGTAGTCCAGACCTGTCTCCCATTGAAAATGTGTGGCGCATTATGAAGCCTAAAATACCACAACAGAGACCCCCGGACTGTTGAACAACTTAAGCTGTACATCAAGCAAGAATGGGAAAGAATTCCACCTGAAAAGCTTCAAAAATGTGTCTCCTCAGTTCCCAAACGTTTACTGAGTGTTGTTAAAAGGAAAGGCCATGTAACACAGTGGTGAACATGCCGCTTTGCCAACTTTTTTGCAATGTGATGCTGACATTAAATTCTAAGTTAATGATTATTTGCACACAAAAAAAATAAGTTCCTCAGTTGGAACATTAAATATCTTGTCTTTGCAGTCTATTCATTTGAATATAAGTTGAAAAGGATTTGCAAATCATTGTATTCTGTTTTTATTTACCATTTACACAACGTATTATAATTTCTGAAGAGAGACTCACTGAACACCAATGGCGTTAAAACAATATTCTACTACATTTTTAAACAGTACAGGGCAGGCAGTACCTGCTAAATAGTTGTCTTTCATGGCTTTGAGATATATAGCCCAAGGGTGTCCAAATTCTTTCCACTTTGGGCCGCACTCTGAAAAATGACAGCATTCTGGGGCTATTTTGAATATTTTTCATTTTCAAAACCAATAGGATATACATATTTTGGAACCCTTATGGTTCCTTCCAATTTTAGTGAGTAGCATAGGTCCCCGGGGCCCAAAGGGGTCTTAGTCATTAAAGTGGTAAAAATAAGTCATATATTAATATTTGTTTTACTTTAAACACTTAAATAACTACATATCAACGTCCGGTCTATCTGCAGACATAAAGGTAAAAAAACATGATGTTTTATCACTTGTATGCCCTTTTTTGGTGAAAGAAAATAAATGTTTTATGGCAAAAATTTTCCCCCAAAAAGGACTATAGTGGAATATTTGATGTGAAGTAATTGAAGTGTTAAATTTGTAAATAATTGATAACAACATTGATTTAGGTTTATTATTGTTTTATGAGCAAGGACAGTTAAAAAAAAATCAGAAGGTCTTTGGCGTTCAAAAAGCCCCTACTCATAAGGTGTTTAAAAAAGGTCACATATGAATGTATATTAGTCCTACTTCCAACGCTTAAATCTCGAGATCAACTTCAGATCTGTTTGCCAATTATACGTTTTTATAATTTTTTGTTTTCCTATATTTTATGCCTTTTTTTGTCAAAGAAAACCTTATATTGTATATAGCAAACATACAAAATATGTAATATTTTCCCGAAAAAAAAAAATTCAAAGTGATATATTTATGTGAAATCATTGCAGCCTTGAATATGTCAATAATTCATATACCAAGACTTTAATGAATTACTATTTTGTTGAACAATGATAGTTTTGATGTAGAAAAATGCTGTGCTATGTTAAATGTGTTAATAGTATCATAATTTCAACATGTATTGTCTTTGTGTGATGATGTAAATGAGGTGTGGTTGTATTGTATTTAAGTATGTGTCCATGAAAGGGCATTTTAGGACTTTTCTTAATTTGATTACATGCTGATGATGTTATTGTCATAATTTTATTGCATGATTTTTGTATCCCTTTAATTTAGGTAGCCAGGGACTGCAGATGGAAATTAGCTATTTAGCTACAATCTAGTACAGAACATATATGTCTTTGAGCTTAATGTTTATGTGCATTGTCCCTTCAAATAAAGACTAAACTAAACTAATATTACACCTGTTTGCTCTTTTTTATCCACTTTTTATATTTTTTTGGAATTGTTTTAGGGCTGTGAATCTTTGGGTGTCCCACGATTCGATTCAATATCGATTCTTGGGGTCACGATTCGATTCAAAATCGATTTTTTTTTTCTTTCAATTCAACACGATTCTCGATTCAAAAACGATTTTTTTTCCCGATTCAAAAGGATTCTCTATTCATTCAATACATAGGATTTCAGCAGGATCTACCCCAGTCTGCTGACATGCAAGCAGAGTACCGGTAGTAGATTTTTGTAAAAAGCTTTTATAATTGTAAAGGACAATGTTTTATCAACTGATTGCAATAATGTACATTTGTTTGAACTATTAAATGAACCAAAAATATGACTTATTTTATCTTTGTGAAAATATTGGACACAGTGTGTTGTCAAGCTTATGAGATGCGATGCAAGTGTAAGCCACTGTGACACTATTGTTATTTTATATATATATATATATATATATATATATATATATATATATATATATATATATATATATATAGCCCTGCGATGAGGTGGCGACTTGTCCAGGGTGTACCCCGCCTTCCGCCCGATTGTAGCTGAGATAGGCTCCAGTGCCCCCCGCGACCCCAAAAGGGAATAAGCGGTAGAAAATGGATGGATGGATATATATATATATATATATATATAAATGTCTAATGATAATGTCAATGAGGGATTTTTAATCACTGCTGTGTTGAAGTTGTAACTAATATTGATACTGTTGTTGATAATATTCATTTTTGTTTCACTACTTTTGGTTTGTTCTGTGTCGTGTTTGTGTCTTCTCTCAATTGCTCTGTTTATTGCAGTTCTGAGTGTTGCTGGCTCGGGTTTGCTTTTGGAATTGGATTGCATTGTTATGGTATTGCTGTGTATTGTTTTGTTGGATTGATTTATTAAAAAAATAAAAAAAACAATTTAAATAATAAAAAAATTAAAAACAAATCGATTTAAAAAAAATGAGAATCGATTTTTGAGAATCGCGATTCGAATCCGAATCGATTTTTTCCTACACCCCTAAATTGTTTATAATATGCCCCCCCCCCCCGAGCCGCACTTTAGACATACACATATATGCTCGGGGGGTGATTCAATGGAACTCGGAAATCGTCGCTTTATAATTAATTCGCACTTTTTTTCTAATGTAACATAACGTAACTACATAAACTGATCCTTTGCGGTACGAACCAATGCCGTAATAACTTAACTGAATATGACGAGCACAAAAACAAGACGTCACAAATGGGAAGCTTTTGGATTCGTCAACAGGTGATTCCAGAATATACTGAGGTCACTTGAAGGCAACATAAGGCAAACATGAAGCTCCGGCACGCTGATGATGTGATGGAAATAAACGGTGGAGGTAAAACACTTTTGTTCATATTAATAACGTCGTAGTTATTGGATGGTTTAAATGTGGTTCTTTGTCACTGGTGGTCGACCGTCATCATACTAATAACTGCATTCGTTAAAGGGGGTGGTCACCGGCAGTTGACAGCTAGCATGTATGCTAGCTAGCATGCTAACTAGTTTGACACAAAATGTCTTGTTCCTTAACGTACCTCTAGACGAAAAGTAGTCGACCGGACAAAGCAACTGGTCTCGGCGAAAGGCTACTTTTGCCTGCCGCCATGGGGGCTATGTTGTCTCGCAACGAGAGCAGCCTGACGCTCTTGTCGGAGAGGCCGAGCTCCGGGCGGCGAGGCGACGACGACGACGACTCCGGTGATGATGACTCTTTGGACGGGCTCGTCAGGCGGGAAGACATCGCCCAGTTCCCCTACGTGGAGTTCACCGGCAGGGACAGCATTACGTGCCCGACGTGCCAAGGCAGTGGACGCATACCCTCAGGTAAAGTACTTCTTATCTATAATCTATATAATCTACAGTGTTGGGTTAGTTACTGAAAACCAGTAACTAGTTACAGTTACTAGTTACTTTATTTCAAAAGTAACTCAGTTACTTAAACCAAAAAGTAATGCGTTACTGTGAAAAGTAACTAATTAGTTACTTATATATATATTTTTTATTTTTTTAAGGCCCCATTTAATGCCCTTTTAGCCTTCATTTTAGTACTGTTATTGCACTGGAGAATAATACAATCTGTTGTTCAACTTGACATGCATTTGCATCACTGAACTCTGCTAAGCAATGTGGTCTACATACAACACACAAAGACAAAGATATGTTTTAAAGGGCCAATTTGTGTCAGACCAGAACAAATTGACAAAACTATTTTAAATAGCTGCAACTTAACATACATAAGTAACAAACAGCATAATAACAACATAGCTGTAAAACAAGAAAGGCACACACTACATACATAAAGCCTAACCAGGCGTTTTTTTATCTCAAGGAATTCTGAAATAAAATCATGTCTGAAGCCCAGAACACTCTACACATTTCCCCACTTAGTTTAGAGAAAAGGAAATATTAGCCTGGCCCACTAGTATCCCTCTTTAGGTTTGTGAACTTTATAGTCTAAACATTTAGAGTGATGTGATAATCAAACACTCTAAAAGTCTAAAATGAAAGAGTATATAAGAGAATTGACAGAGTGTGTGTACCTTCAGTGTGCAGTGCCGCATTAAAATCCAGCCACTGTTGGAGGTGGAGGTGAAGTGTGTGTCTCTTTACTAGCTTCGTCGAAGCATGTTGTTTTTGTAGCTGTTTTAGCATATTTGAAACTTACATTCAACTAAAATGTTCTTTTCTTTGTGGTCGATAAAAGAAACGTACTGAAAATATCTCCATTTTAAGAAACTCGGCTTCGGGGTTCGCCATGACGTCTTGATAGTAGACACAGACACGCCCCCTCCCACACACACACACACACACACACGTACACACAGACAGCGCTCTTTTTTGTCGCCTCTTCAGCAGCGCTGCAACACTCAGATCTTTTCAGTTTCTAGCCGATACTACATAAAAAATAACGCAAAATAACGCAGTAACGCATCATGTAGTAACGGTAACTGAGTTACTGAATATAAAAAATAACGCGTTAGATTACTAGTTACCGCCTATAGTAACGGCGTTACAGTAATCTATAATACAAACCCCGTTTCCATATGAGTTGGGAAATTGTGTTAGATGTAATACAATGATTTGCAAATCCTTTTCAACCCATATTCAATAGAATGCACTACAAAGACAAGATACTTGATGTTCAAACTCAAACTATATATATTTTTTTTACAAATAATAATTAACTTAGAATTTCATGGCTGCAACACGTGTCAAAGTAGTTGGGAAAGGGCATGTTCACCACTGTGTTACATGGCCTTTCCTTTTAACAACACTCAGTAAACGTTTGGGAACTGAGGAGACACATTTTTGAAGCTTCTCAGGTGGAATTCTTTCCCATTCTTGCTTGATGTACAGCTTAGGTTGTTCAACAGTCCGGGGGTCTCAGTTGTGGTATTTTAGGCTTCATAATGCACCACACATTTTCAATGGGAGACAGGTCTGGACTACAGGCAGGCCAGTCTAGTACCCGCACTCTTTTACTATGAAGCCACGTTGATGTAACACGTAGCTTGGCATTGTCTTGCTGAAATAAGCAGGGGCGTCCATTGTAACATTGCTTGGATGGCAACATATGTTGCTCCAAAGCCTGTATGTACCTTTCAGCATTAATGGCGCCTTCAAAAGATGTGTAAGTTACCCATGTCTTGGGCACTAATACACCCCCATACCATCACAGATGCTGGCTTTTCAACTTTGCGCCTATAACAATCCGGATGGTTCTTTTCCTCTTTGGTCCGGAGGACACGACGTCCACAGTTTCCAAAAACAATTTGAAATGTGGACTCGTCAGACCACAGAACACTTTTCCACTTTGTATCAGTCCATCTTAGATGAGCTCAGGCTCAGCGAAGCCGACAGCGTTTCTGGGTGTTGTTGATAAACGGTTTTCGCCTTGCATAGGAGAGTTTTAACTTGTACTTACAGATGTAGCGACCAACTGTAGTTACTAACAGTGGGTTTCTGAAGTGTTCCTGAGCCCATGTGGTGATATCCTTTACACACCGATGTCGCTTGTTGATGCAGTACAGCCGGAGGGATCGAAGGTCACAGGCTTAGCTGCTTACGTGCAGTGATTTCTCCAGATTCTCTGAACCCTTTGATGATATTACGGACCGGAGATGGTGAAATCCCTAAATTCCTTGCAATAGCTGGTTGAGAAAGGTTTTTCTTAAACTGTTCAACAATTTTCTCACGCATTTGTTGACAAAGTGGTGACCCTCGCCCCATCCTTGTTTGTGAATGACTGAGCATTTCATGGAATCTACTTTTATACCCAATCATGGCACCCACCTGTTCCCAATTAGCCTGCACACCTGTGGGATGTTCCAAATAAGTGTTTGATGAGCATTCCTCAACTTTGTCAGTATTTATTGACACCTTTCCCAACTTCTTTGTCACGTGTTGCTGGCATCAAATTCTAAAGTTAATGATTATTTGCAATAAAAAAAAATGTTTTATCAGTTTGAACATCAAATATGTTGTCTTTGTAGCATATTCAACTGAATATGGGTTGAAAATGATTTGCAAATCATTGTATTCCGTTTGTATTTACATCTAACACAATTTCCCAACTCATATGGAAACAGGGCTTGTAGTATGTTCGATATTTAATGATTGAGGTCCATCGTGAAACAACATGGCCGCTAGGGTCAAACGTTAATTTGCAAACTAATAACAGCACAGCGTTTCACACAGTTGTCAAAGTAGGGGTTGTCTTTTTCAAAACGGTCACACTAAACTTTGCTTTATTACTCTTATAAAACAAAGGTTAATATGTAGAGATGTCCGATAATATCGGCCAGCCGATACTATCGGCCGATAAATGCTTTAATAAAAAAAAAAAAAAAGTAATATCGGAAATTATCGGTATCGGTTTCAAAAAGTAAAATTAATGACTTTTATATATATATATATATATATACAGTGGGGCAAAAAAGTATTTAGTCAGCCACGATTGTGCAAGTTCTCCCACTTAAAATGATGACAGAGGTCTGTATTTTCATCATAGGTACACTTCAACTGTGAGAGACAGAATGTGGAAAAAAATTCAGGAATTCACATTGTAGGAATTTTAAAGAATTTATTTGTAAATTATGGTGGAAAATAAGTATTTGGTCACTTCAAACAAGGAAGATCTCTGGCTCTCACAGACCTGTAACTTCTTCTTTAAGAAGCTCTTCTGTCCTCCACTCGTTACCTGTATTAATGGCACCTGTTTGAACTGGTTATCTGTATAAAAGACACCTGTCCACAGCCTCAAACAGTCAGACTCCAAACTCCACTATGGCCAAGACCAAAGAGCTGTCAAAGGACACCAGGAAAAGAATTGTAGACCTGCACCAGACTGTGAAGAGTGAATCTACAATAGGCAAGCAGCTTGGTGTGAAAAAATCAACTGTGGGAGCAATTATCAGAAAGTGGAAGACATACAAGACCACTGATAATCTCCCTCGATCTGGGGCTCCACGCAAGATCTCATCCCGTGGGGTCAAAATGATCATGAGAACGGTGAGCAAAAATCCCAGAACCACACGGGGGGACCTGGTCAATGACCTACAGAGAGCTGGGACCAAAGTAACAAAGGTTACCATCAGTAACACACTACGCCGACAGGGAATCAAATCCTGCAGTGCCAGACGTGTCCACCTGCTTAAGCCAGTGCATGTCCAGGCCCGTCTGAAGTTTGCCAGAGAGCACATGGATGATACAGCAGAGGATTGGGAGAATGTCATGTGGTCAGATGAAACCAAAATAGAACTTTTTGGTATAAACTCAACTCATCGTGTTTGGAGGAAGAAGAATACTGAGTTGCATCCCAAGAACACCATACCTACTGTGAAGCATGGGGGTGGAAACATCATGCTTTGGGGCTGTTTTTCTGCCAAGGGGACAGGCCGACTGATCCGTGTTAATGAAAGAATGAACGGGGCCATGTATCGTGAGATTTTGAGCCAAAACCTCCTTCCATCAGAGAGAGCTTTGAAGATGAAACGTGGCTGGGTCTTCCAGCATGACAATGATCCCAAACACACCGCCCGGGCAACGAAGGAGTGGCTCCGTAAGAAGCATTTGAAAGTCCTGGAGTGGCCTAGCCAGTCTCCAGACTTCAACCCCATAGAAAATCTGTGGAGGGAGTTGAAAGTCCGTGTTGCCCGGTGAGAGCCCCAAAACATCACTGCTCTCGAGAAGATCTGCATGGAGGAATGGGCCAAAATACCAGCTACTGTGTGTGCAAACCTGGTAAAGACCTATAGTAATCGTTTGACCTCTGTTATTGCCAACAAAGGTTATATTACAAAGTATTGAGTAGAATTTTTGTTATTGACCAAATACTTATTTTCCACCATAATTTACAAATAAATTCTTTAAAAATCCTACAATGTGAATTCCTGGATTTTTTTTTCACATTCTGTCTCTCACAGTTGAAGTGTACCTATGATGAAAATTACAGACCTCTGTCATCATTTTAAGTGGGAGAACTTGCACAATTGTGGCTGACTAAATACTTTTTTGCCCCACTGTATATATATATGATAGCCTATTATTTCCGCACTATTGGCTAGTGATGCACCAAAAACTCGGGACTTTGATCACTGAAACGTGGAGTTATGATGATGTACCGTATTTTTCGGACTAAGTCGCAGTTTTTTTCATAGTTTGGCCGGGCTCCAGTGCGACTTATATATGTTTTTTTCTTTTTTTATTATGCATTTTCGGCAGGTGCGACTTATACTCCGGTGCGACTTATACTCCGAAAAATACGGTAAGTAAGATTGTCTGGAGCGGAGGCAGCATGTCTACGTTGTGGACGTACTTTATTGTATTCGAGATATACTCGTGGACAGCGATCTACAAAAAATGCAATGTGCAAATATCGCCAGAAGCTGTTCACCTTGGAGATCTGCTGGGGAAATGGGTTATGGCAGTGGTGATTGCGATAAGATTTCAATTATTTTTTTGAAAGTGGTCAAATATGTACTTTTGTGTTTACATTTCATTAATTAAATATTCGCTACGATTTTGGGAGTGAACTTTTGTTTAGAATCCGCTACTTGACGCGATTTTCTCCTCATTTTCTCGGGCCCTAGAATGTGTTGTTCTACTGCAGCCAAACAAGAGTCATTGGATGAATTATCAGCTTTGTCCCGCCCCCACACAGTGATTCGATTGGCAGCAAAACGAGCGAATAAGCGATCTTGAAATATAAACCACTGCCTGAGCATTTTCCAGTTTCATTCCGTTGTTCTCAGTCAATGTATGAGTAATTTTACAATCCTGAAAGTGATGTACCATGAATTGATTTAAGTGGACCCTGACTTAAACAAGTTGAAAAACTTATTCGGGTGTTACCATTTAGTGGTCAATTGTGCATAATATGTACTGTACTGTGCAATCTACTAATAAAAGTCTCAATCAATTAATCAATCAATCAATGTTTTCTTTGTCAAATCCTACATCTTTAAGTATTTTATTTGTTAATGGAAACTGTATTTGTGTTCTGAGAGTGAGCTTGCCTTACTTAAAAGACCAGCAGCTGCCACTGGCATACCAGATTTGTGTTAGATTGTACAATAAGCAGCAACAATTGAAAATTAGGGCAAAACGATATAAGACAAACAATATGTTTAATACTAATTATTAGTAAAAACATGGATTTGTTCTTAAATGCGTGCGCAACATTTTTTAAGCCTTCTACATTCAAGCCTTCACTTCATGATTTCCAATTATACGATGACATCATATTTCATTTCATTTTCATTTATTTATTTATTTCAGGCAATGACATAAAAAAGTACAAAGTTGACAACACATAATAATATAAATTAATATAGTGCAAAAGGTAATGTTATAGTATGTAATGCATGTTAGTCCAGTTTTGCCTGAAAGGGAGTGGGAAGAAGATAATTTATTTAATCCCACCCCCAGTTCTCCATTCAGTGATTATTCACATGAGTTTCACTGTAACTTTGTTCAAGGATTATAATACAGATGTTGTATCATAGTGGCATTACCACAGGTAACAATAATTATTACACTGTAACAATAATTTGTATCAACAATGTAGGAACAATGAATATACCAACAATGGTAATAGACAAAATGCCAACAATGGTAATAGACAACATTGCAATAATTGTAAGGAAACATTGAGCACATGTTAACACTTTGAGACAGAGTACAACAGCAGGTCAAATTAAAGACCCTCATCTCTATATTTGAACCAGACCCCATGTTTGTATAATAGTTTAAATCGATTAATAGTTTGGCATTGCTTGTGTTGTAAGTCCAGTTTTATATTGACCACACCTCCACCGCCACTCGTATATTAGCAAGCTGTGAGAAACCTTAGTCACCATCATAGAACCCATATTAACTGTACGTACAGCTTGTTTAATGATTGTGTGTATATAGGCATTCATACATGCTGTAAAATAATCAAATTATTGTTTATAATAAACACAATAAGATTGTTTATTTGGAGGTTGCACAGGAATTTAAAAAAAAAAGAGAATGTTTTGTAGCATGGCTGTTGACAAGTGTATGTTGCAATCAGTCTATGTGACTTATCGTTTTCCCAACTAGGTCAAGTCAATGAGCTTGTTGCATTGATTCCATACAGCGATCAAAGGCTGCAGCCTCAAAGAACGTAAGTCAAAAGTCTGCACAAATCAATTGGCGTGTTTGTTCAATGTATGTGTACTTCCTTTCACCCAGGAAACTCTACGTGGTTCTGTCGGTCGTTCTGTGTTTCCTGGCCTCTGTGCTGGTGGCATTCTTCCTCTTCCCCCGCTCGGTCGTTGTGCTGGATGACGGCATACGGGCAGTGACGGTTCACTTTGACCACGCTAACCACATGGTCCAAATGAACATGACAGTATGTGCTTCAGCCCCCTTTTTTGCTCCCGTGCTCCCCCAACTGTTGTGATTTATTTTTTTGACTGTCCCCCAGAGCACACTCAATTTCAGCAACCCCAACTTCTTCTCGGTGCGGGTGCAGAGCGTCAGCTGCCAGGTGCTCTACATGAAAAAGGTGATCGGGACGCAGCAGCTCAACAATGCCACCACCATCTTGCCACTCAGTCAGCGTCAGGTACGTCCCGCTCGTCACCGGAGACATCTTATTGTAGTGCCTGCGTGCTCGCTTGATTTGCTGCTCCTCAATGTTGCACAGGTGAACTACACGGTCAACGTGGAGATCGGGAGCAGTGCGCCATACGTCTAGTAAGTGTCCAGTGGAGAACAAAAGTGCAGACAGATCCCACTGTTTTGCTTAAAAAGTTAGAAAGGTACTTTGATAAATCTAGTTACCGTATTTTCCGGACTGTAAGTCGCTACTTTTTTCCTACGCTTTGAACCCTGCGGCTTATAAAACGGTGCAACTAATGAATGGATTTTCCATCGATCCAGAGGCTCACCAAACGACGTGTTCATATCTCTAAAGTTAAAATCAGTTATCGGTTTGTACCGATTGATTTTTACACCTTTAGTTTACAGTATTTAAGTAACACTGTACAGTGCCAGGTGCCTTAAAAAGGCCCAAAACATCATAAGGGACCCATCTCACCCTGGACATAAACTTTTTGAACTGCTGCCCTCGGGCAGGAGATACAGGACAATAAAATGCCGGACAAACAGATTTAAGAACACTTTTTACCCGACAGCAATAGTGTCGCTGAACACAAGACAATGACTGTGCATGTGAGCTGTGTGCTTTGTCGGGTCTGAAGGGGGGTCCCACCACAACATAAATTGTGGTGTGAATCCTGTGCAGGTTTCGAGAACCTTCCTATAATTGGTGCTATTTTCCCTGTGACTGCTACTAAAAATGTAGAACGCATTAACTATGTTTTTTATAATCTGTTGAGACTGACCAACCTGACTCGTGATGCTGTTGAGGGGCTTGCTGAACAACTTGCCCCAACTTCCCTCATGGCCGTCCAGAACCGCATAGCCCTTGACCGTATCCTAGCCAAGGAAGAAGGTGTGTGTGTGCAATGTTTGGTGACCAATGCTGTACCTTCATTCCTAACACCGCCCCCGATGGCTCGGTCCAGAGGGCCCTGGAGGGCCTCCATGCCCTGTCTAAGGAACTTACTGAAGTTTCCGGTGTCTCTGACCCCTTCAAAGATTGGCTCCAAAGCACCTTTGGAAGGTGGTCTGACCTAATTAAGTCTGCCCTGATCTCCGTTGGAGTTTTCTTGGCCATCATAGCCTCATGCAGTTGCTTTATCGCCCCTTGTGCTAGGTCTTTATGCACCCGCATCATTGTTAGAGCTGTAGAAGGTCAACCCCACCCTGTTTCTGGGTTTGCTATGTCACTGAAGGGGGTCAAGCAAAGTGGTGACTTTCGAGAAATGCTAGTTTCCTTCCCTGACAGTGACGACATTGACATAGATTCCATCCGTTTATCTCCCATGTAACTATGCTTTTATTTTTTTACGAGCTTGCTCAAAGAGGGGCGTATTTTAGAAGTGTTGTACTAGTGATAAAGATCTTTTTAGAAGATCTGAAGGGGGAATTGTCGGAGGCAGATATTTACATATATCCGTATTTAAGTGTTACTTCTTTTATTTCATAATCATATTACAAAACAGCTAGTGTTTTTCTTCCAATTGTGGTCTTTTGGTTGTCTGCAACATACTGTGTGCTTAAACCTTGAGTGAGGAATGTAAGAAAGAGAGATACTCCTTTCTCTTATCTAGCCTTATGTCCAGGTGCGGAGGACAATGGGCATGTGTTTTGGCTGGAGGGACAAGACTGCGAGGGTGGGAGGAAGAGAGACTTAAGAGGGGAGAGGGTTTTTCAAGGGGGGGCAGACCATCTTAGCGGAGCGATTGAATGTTCTATGCTGGATTGGTCTCAATATATTTACAAAGCTTTGCAAATATATTACAAAATACCTACTCTGTCTCTGGTGGTTTTTCTACTCAGCTTTAAGTGTCGTAAAGAGCATGGGAGCGACTTGTGACTTGAATTCCCTGGGAGGAACAACTGGTCCAAACGCAACAGTATTTTTATGTATTTTTATCTATCTTATGTTTTTATGTGTTATTATGAATTTGCACTAAATTAGTTTTTGCTTACAATTTCGTTGTACAAATGTACAATGACAATAAAGATATATTCTATTCTCTATTCTATTTCTTTCCGTTTTAGTGCCTTGAACCGAAGGTATTGTCTTCTAATCGTCCATAGCGTTTCTACTCGTATGGTTTCTTAATTCATCAGTCTAAGCAACGTTTATAAGTTTTACAATATAACTAAAACAATTCGTACTTGCTTCACCGTCTCATGTGTGATGTCTGTAGGAGTGTTTTCATACATGCTATTGTAATGTAATCAAGCTAGCGTCATTAACATTAGCTAATATGCAAACACGTTTATGACTATTAGTATTATCAACTTACAATGGCATTCTTTTTGTATTGTTTCAGTTTCTCAAATTCCTCAGTATATTCACCAAAACGTCACCGTAGAGTTATTGGGTCTGTTTAGCTGATTGGAGAGCTAGCTTGCGCAGCTAGTGGGTCCATGACGATGACTTCTGTTTTGTTTGATTAGCCGTTTTACTGCTGTGTTACAGGCACCGTTTGGAAACAATTAAAGTATGTAAATAAACATTTACAGAATCTTTCCGCGTAAATAACTCACTTCACAACGTATATATCTGCGGCTTATAGTCCGGTTAATATATGGAAAATATTTTTGTCTTCGAAAATTTTGTGGCCGCAGCTTATATACCGGTGCACTCTCTTGTCCGAAAAATACGGTAATTGCAACACATAGCATATAATGTAATCGGCTCCTTTCTTCATTTGAGGAAAACCCATAAAAATGTTTTTGTAAGATTATTGAAAACCTAAATTTATTACGGTAATTTTGATTTGTAAGAACAAACACTAGAATTTGAACAGTATTACACAAAAGGGGGAAGTGTCCCAACAAAAGTCTATATCAATGTGTTCTTTGTGTGTTTTTCAGTGCCTTCTGCACCATGCCCAGCATTAAGGTCCACAACATTCTCGTTTTTATGCAGTAAGTATCGCTTTAAATTCATCTTTTAAAATATCAATTTATCCAGATGTTACTACGACCACATGTAGAGTTCAATGGCTGACGCCAAAATGTTGATATCCATTCATTCATTAGCCCGTAACCCACTTTCAGTTCCACAACTCTGCAGTACAACCTTAAAATGTCAAATACATAAGTAGTTTTTGTTTGGGTTTAGGATACATTTTCCCCATCGGAAATAATCTGTTTCAGTGTCGTTATAAGTCATATTCTTAACTGTCGTACGAATGTAAAAAGTAAAATAACATTATACAGCATTATTTACAGTATGCATACGTTTTTTACCGTTTGATTGTAATTTTTCCCTGCTTTTAAGTGTTATAAAACATGTAAACAATACATTTGTGTACTAACCCTTAAATTATATAAAACCATTTTATTGCTGACTGAGCAACGGAGACTGAGGCTATATTCACACTGCAGAGTAGGATGTCCATTTTGGATTATTTTTTGTCAAACCCCATTTTCTTTAATGTAATCTGCAGACATGACGTCATGTTGTTCTCAGTCCTGGTGCATGTGACAATTTCAAGGATTTCATCCAATCAAAGTCCACATTTATTTTCTGAACCAAATTATCGCATGTAGAAAACAAAGTAAGAAGGAAGAGGGCAAGCATTTTTGGTGTCGCAGTTTGTGGGACATTTGCTTCGGTGTCTGCTCCGAAAAGCGTGTGGGTGAGCAGTTGCCGGAGACAGGAATAGTGGAACATTCATGTGAAAAACACATTTTCGCCTGTTTTCTGATCATTAGTCAAGTATTTATTTTGCAACCTTCTATTTTGGCAAACAATTATGAAGTTTTTAGTATTTGATGATGAATGTTCAAAATGCAGTTGCATTTGATACATCATTCCATCCATTTTCTACAGCTTGATCCTTTCGGGGTGGCGAGGGGTGCTGGAGCCTATATCAGCTGCATTCGGGCATATCTGATTTATGTCCACATACAAAAGAGGCCTGGGTCGGATTTGAACATTTCTGGTTGATTGGCAACACTAAATGGTCCCTAGTGTGTGAATGTGAGTGTGAATGTTGTCTGTCTATCTGTGTTGGCTCTGCGATGAGGTGGCGACTTGTCCAGGGTGTACTACGCCTTCCGCCCGATTGTAGCTGAGATAAACTCCAGCGCCCCCCGTAACCCCGAAGGGAATAAGCGGTAGAAAATAGATGGATGGATGTTCACATCGACATGAAAAAAATCCGATACAGGCACATATGGCCAACACATTTGGAATTGACCTGCAGTGTGAAACAAGGCCTTTGACACGTGTTCCCCTTTTCTGAGTTACATCAAGCTCCTTTTTCCAGTTCTAGTAAGGTCGTCAGCACATTTGTCCTCATAATCACTGCTATTACTCAAAAGAGCCAAATAAAAAGGCAAAATATGGTTGTGGAGTTAATTCTTAACATTCTTGCCAATTACACTGCAAAAACTGAAATCTATGTAAGATTAAATATCTCAAGTAAGGGTGATATTTGCTTATTTTCTGTCTAAGATAATTCTTCTCACTAAGCAGATTTTATGTTAGTCTTTTACTTGTTTTAAGGGTTTTGGTCCTAAATGATCTCAGTAAGATATTACAGCTGAGATTTGATGACCTATATTGAGTAAAACATGCTTGAAACTAGAATATCAAGTGTTGCAAAGCTGTGTCATCAACACTCACAAGTATAAAACTACTTTTTTAAAGTAATCATTTCTTACTTCAAGCATGAAAAAAAAAATCATGATGCCGAGCGTATATCATTATGTCAAGATAATGGCACTAGCATTTACTTCATTTAAGAATATTTTCCAACATATTGAGCAAAAAGGTCTCTTTTTTTTCTACCAAGAAAAGTGCACTTGTTATTAGTGAGAATATACTTATTTTAAGGTATTTTTGGGTTCATTGAGGTTAGCTAATTTTACTTGTTTTGGAAAGTCTTGACAAGCTGAATTTTCTTGTTCTTTTGGCAGATAATTTTGCTTAGTTCAAATAAAATACACCTAATTTTATTTTATTTTTTCTTGATTTGAACACTAACTTTTTGCAGTGTAATCCTGATGTATACGTATTTTTGGTGAAAATGTGGGTTGAATTTCACATTTCAGTGACTAAGAGGTATTTATTTATCTACTTTTGCAATGTGGGTCTGTGTCACAGCGGCATCTCTCTACATCACTGGTGTGTGACAGAAAATCTCAGGCTCGCTTGTGGGGGAGTCAGTTTGCATCTATAAACTATAAAAACCGACCTGTCTTTTTCAGATTATTTTGTCGGAGAAATATACTGTCTGGTGCCCACGCCAAAACTTTATTTATTAGTATTGGGGAAGCCAGTTTCCCTGTGTCAACACTGTGCATTGTCTGTTATGCAGAACCTCAGTAAAAACCTCACACATGGTGCGAACGTCCCAGAATAACCTGGAAGCATATCGCTACATCGACTGCGGCTCCAACAGCACGCACCACCGCGCCATGCAGCAGTACTGGGATTCCTTCTCGGCCCGCAGCCACCTTCAGCTGCACAATCAAGAGGGGATGAAGCATCAATGATCTTTTCTTTGAACACGGCAGCTTCCAAAGAAAGGTCAGCTTTTGAATCTTATGATCGCTACTGTTTTCTGTTTTTTAAAGATTCAGTTCTCAACCTTTGACAAAGTTGTGGAAACATAAAAAGGGTTAAAGATAAGCTCTAAAAGGGAATCGATTTTGAGGGATTTAAATTAACACTGCCCAGATGCCAATATTATATTGAGCATCCAGGACTGCAACTTGAGTATTTTCTTGAAAAAGAGACTAAAGTGCCTTGTCATAAACTACTGTTATTTAAGTGAATGAAAAGCAATTCTAGCAGACAATGCTTGTTTTTTGAAACTGCTTTAAACATCTAACAAGCATTTTATGATCTGATCAAGTGAAGCTACACTCCTGCCTCATAAGTGCATCACTGTATTTGGATTGTGTCTTCAAGCTATTAACAAAGTCTTGCATGTCTTGCTGTGTGAGGTTTATCAAGAAACACACAACCTCAAAGTATCCGTTTAGATTTCTAGGTGTTTGTGGGGGTTTTAAGGGAGGTTTTTTTTTGTACAAAAACTTTTTTTTGACTGATGGATTTTAACACATTAAAAAAAAAAATCATTTTGTGTTATTTCTTCCAAAAAAGCATTAAAGGAACTGTAAATAAACTTTCTTGTTAAAAAAAAGAAGCCATGAATGACAAGCATGTAAGGTACCACATCATCATCACTTTATTCTATTCTTCCTTATTTTTTTGCATACAAAATAGCAGAATATCAGTTTTGAACTTTTTACTGTATGTCTCATACATGATCCTATAGCTGCTTGTGAAAATATATTACTACATAATATAGAGATCAACACAGAGGCAAATACAAAGACCACAATATATTATTGCTGTAATAAACGTAGTGTGTTTTCTCACTAAAATAAATGCATAGCAGAGATACAAGAAGGCATTAAGTACAAAAATATAGCTGGATAAAAAGCTTATTAATTCATAAAAAGAGTGCTTCATCTTTGGTTAAGAACATTTTTTTGGCCGCCGTGTGACTTGCACACACAAGCGTGTGGAAAAAGTCACTAAAATAACTGTACAATAACACTGTACGCCTTTCCTCATGTTGCCTTATCTCCCTCACATCAGTTTCACTTACATTCCTTTTAATTAAGAGCGACACTCCAAGTCCATAAAATACTTTCAAAGCACCTCCTGCACACACATTTTGTTAAAAGAATGTAACATGCGCTCACTAGACTCCGTTTGTTGTCATGAAGTGAGTGGGGAGATAAACAGGATTGTCGTTAGAGGTTTGACATAAGAAGAGTCTATGTGGAAACACACTTCCTGCATGTGCGCTGAGAAAGGAACAACAAGATATATAACAGGTCTTTGGTCTCGTTTACTGTCGGTTATGATGCGTTAATATAGTTTGTGATGCTACAAATGCACTAACCAAGCTGGTTATGATCATCCCTGGCAAGTGGTACCACAAAGCTGCTTCACTTCCATCTGTGGGACTCTCCAAAGTGTGTAAAAATGAGAGATGAGGAGAAAGTGGGACAATTTAGCGAAACGATCCAATTGAAAATGTTATAGTTGTCACATATTTTACAGTTTAACATTTATATTATTTCCCACAGGAAATTGTGGAATTGAAAGTAGTCAAAATGTCCTTAAGAAAGCACCTTTATAAACAGAAAAGGCAGATTTTTTTGGTTTTAATGTAAAAAAAAACATACTTGACTCTGATCTTAAACTCACATATTGTATGTCACTTTTGATAACATTCCCGACTGTCAGACAAGTGTAAAAATAAGTTAACCATATTCCGATAAGTAAAAACTAATAACAAAATATTAGGGGTGTAACGGTACACAAACATTTCGGTTCGGTACGTACCTCGGTTTAGAGGTCACGGTTCGGTTCATTTTCCGTACACTAAGAAAACAACAAAATATAAATTTTGGGGTTATTTATTTACCAAATTTGCATAATCTTCCACCAAAAATATTTTTCTTAGTGGAATATTTGATGTGAAGTAATCGGAACCTTGGATAGGTCAATAATTCATAATAACATTGATTTTGATTCAGTATTATGTTTTGAGCAATGACGGTTTGAAAGAAGAAAAAAAAACAGCATTGTTTTATTAGTCAACATTGCAACTTTTTCTAAATGACATTTAACCTTTAAGCTTTTTTATTTCACTTTTGTTATGTTTTTGTTTATTTTAATAGTATTTTTAGAATGTGTCGAGGGCCTCCGGGGCACACTTTTGACACCCCTGCTATAGATAATAAAAAATTAAATGTGATAAATCTATGGATAAAAAGCAGAGCCTGGCGACGCATGCGCGTTCATCATAACTCTCTCTCTCTCTGTCTCTGCCCCTCCCTCACGAATGCTGCTGCGTGCACAATTTGTTTTGTTTTTAACCCCTTCTTAACCCTGAACGTACATTGAAAATACACGCAACCCTAACTCAAAATGTCGGACATTTGAGGCATTTAAGAAACTCCGCCCTGACAGCTCTGCAAAAGAGGACATGTCCGGTGAAAAGAGGACGTATGGTCAGTCTATCGTAGCCCGTTAGCTGCTAGCATGCCGTGTGTTGTGCCTTGGTGTGCATTGTTTACGCAACGTGTGTTACGCTACTTAACATGTCCGTGTGGAAACTCGTTCGGTACACCTCCGAAACGAACCGGAACCCCCGTACCGAAACGGTTCAATACAAATACACGTACAGTTACACCCCTACAAAACATACCTTCCTTTAAGTGCTTTTGTGAAATTTAAAGATAGATTTAGAGGTTCACGCTCTATCCTGTAGCCAAGTATTGTAGGACTAAACTCATATTATTGACTTGATCCTTTGAACTCTATCTGCACTACAGCAGCAGGTTATCATCTCCATGCTCAGTGTTTCCATGGCGACGTAATAAGAGAAGCAGCTTTGTGATAAGAGGCCCAGCAGACGATGACGTGGATTGTTTAAAGATGTAACGATTCTACTTTTGGGTCTTGAAAACGGTCCCATGAGCTGATCTACCGGCGCTGCGACAACATGACCTTGTTGATGAAGTTGACGATGGCCGCGGCCGGTTGTTCGGGGTCCAGCTCGGCAAACAGGTGACACACGTTCTCCGCCATGCTGCCCGGCTTCTTGGCCACGAAACCAAAAACTCTTGAGCGAGGATAGGAGATATGGAAGAATGTTAGCACGAAGATTAACACTATGTTACATTATTATTTCCACTAATGAATATTTTTGCCAGGCATACAGTCTTGATGCCATGCAACTGCTATTGAGACACATGTGCATCATTATAGCTCATTTCTATTATTACTATTATCTACCACATGCGTTGTCATACCAGTCAACAAACAACAGCACTTACTTAACAGTGGTGTTGTCTGTGTTAGTCCACCTATTCAAACGAGAAAGAAAGAGCAGGCTCAGGCAGCTGCAGCCAGCATGCTCACACACACACACACTCCTGATCGTGCAGCTCATAAGTGGAACATACACAAGCAACCATGCCAGGATCACAGCAACAGATGCAGCCATGTGATCCAGGGTGCTGAGTTTAGGTTAGTTAAAGTTTCAACAATGTTTAGGGTGGTCTACTGTCTGTACCTCCTGTCCTTGGGGTCGAGGCTGCTGAAGGTTACACTGTTCACTGGGTAATGTCTGCGGAAGAAGACCCTAGAAGAAGATGTGTGACAGCAATGTGCATTAGACCTGGGGACAGGGCTAATCAACTCACATGATCAAAGTAAGTATAATAATATACAGTGGAACCTTGATTGCGAACCCCTCTATTTGTGAACTTTCAGATCGAGCCAAATATACCTCCATGTGCGAACCATGTCTCTTGTGTACGAACGCTCCATTCAGTCTAGGGATGTCCCGATCCGATATTTGGATCGAATCGGCCGCCGATATTTGCAAAAAAATGCGTATCGGCAAGGCATGGGAAAATGCCGATCCAGATCCAGTTAAAAAAAAACCTCTGCTCCGTGTTTTATTTAAATAGTACATTCCACTTTTCTGCTGCTCCCTATAATTTCCGTTCCGCATTTTCCAGCACACCTTCAACACATCCACAGGTCTGTGGATTCTAACGCAGTTGCTTTTAGCTGCTGGCATTACACGACAGGCTCTTCTCACTCTTTCCTGTGTCTCCCTCTCACAGACAGCAAGCGCACCTTCTTACACACGTCACATACTGTCACGTCATACATCACATACGTATAAGCCCTCCCCGAGCAGAGAGGTAGCAGCATGGCTAACGTTAGCTGTGATGCTAGCGCAGCCGTGTGACCAAATCAAATCAACTTTATTTATAAATGTTCTCTCTAAGGTGCACGCTTGTGCAATTGCGCACTGTTTAAACGTCCTCTGCGCATAGCAATTATATGCCACGCACAAAATCAAATAAAAAAATAAGCGCATAACAATTTTCGACACACCGACACGACAAGAGAAAACAGTTTTCGTCATCATTGTTCAAATATTATAACGTCTGTCGAGACGCTTATCTCCGTTCGGTGCCACACGTCCACACCATCAAAATGCAGAGGCAAAAATTTCCAGATCAACACCGTATGAAAAAATTAGTGATTTTTTTAGTTGTGATTTCCTTCTCTGCATGAAAGTTTAAAAGTAGCATATATTAATGCAGTATGAAGAAGAATGTTTTAATGTAGACATGCAAGCCTTAAAAGAAAATGTTGAAAATCAAGACTACATTTCCTGCAAATGGATGCATTTCTACCCTATATTTTAACTTTAGATTCATTCTCATATCAAACTCTTTTGGCTGTCTTTTTGACACTTACATCCGGCGCCCCCCTCCACACTCTGGATTATAAATAATGTAAATAATTCAATGTGATTATCTTGTGTGATGACTGTATTATGATGATAGTATATATCTGATAGTATATATCTGTATCATGAATCAATTTAAGTGGACCCCGACTTAAACAAGTTGAAAAACTTATTGGGGTGTTACCATTTAGTGGTCAATTGTACGGAATATGTACTTCACTGTGCAACCTACTAATAAAAGTCTCAATCAATCAATCAAAACACATAGAATCATCATACTGCTGTGATTATATGCATCAAGTGTTCATTCAAGGCTAAGGCAAAATATCGAGATATATATCGTGTATCGCAATATGGCCTTAAAATATCGCAATATTAAAAAAAGGCCATATCGCCCAGCCCTAGTTCAATGATGCCATTTCTGTTTGTCATGTATAATTTTGTCTATTTTGTGTTTGTCCTTGAATAAACAGGTCAGTTTCTTATTACCAACCATTGTGTATTATTCAAACTCCCCTAATTCAGCTGGCTAGTTGTTATCAAGAGTACTAAAACCCTTTTCAACATGATTCTGACAACTAAGTAGGCTAAATAACTTTAAACTTTAATACATGCTCGGATAGGCCATTATCGGTCAGTATCGGTATCGGATCGGAAGTGCAAAAACAATATCAGTATCGGATCGGAAGTGCAAAAACCTGGATCGGGACATCCCTAATTCAGTCATTCATTTTACATGCCTGCCAGGCAAAACTCAAGGCTCATCATTGCACCAGAGGCGTGGCCTTGTCTGCCTTCCTAGTCACTTCTCAGCTTTTCAGTTTGTGTACTAAGGCTGGGCCATTATATGATCGTGATCGCGATTAATTTTGAGTTCTATCACGGTGATCAGCTATTGGCAAAACTTTGAACACATTAGGTTCAAATTTTGTACCCTTTGAACACATTTGTGTTCAAAGTTTGTACCCTTGAATGTGTTCAAAGGCTACAAACCTTCACTAAAATATTGACTTATGTCGAGGCTGGAACCTTCTCAGCCTTCCCGGTAAGGTCTATTCAGGTGTACTGGAGAGGAAGCTACGCCGGATAGTCGAACCTCGGATTCAGGAGGAACAGTGTGGTTTTCGTCCTGGTCGTGGAACTGTGGACCAGCTCTATACTCTCGGCAGGGTCGTTGAGGGTGCATGGGAGTTTGCCCAACCAGTCTACATGTGTTTTGTGGACTTGGAGAAGGCATTCGACCGTGTCCCTCGGGAAGTCCTGTGGGGAGTGCTCAGAAAGTATGGGGTATCGGACTGTCTGATTGTGGCAGTCCGCTCCCTGTATGCTCAGTGCCAGAGCTTGGTCCGCATTGCCGTCAGTAAGTCGGACACGTTTCCAGTGAGGGTTGGACTCCGCCAAGGCTGCCCTTTGTCACCGATTCTGTTCATAACTTTTATGGACAGAATTTCTAGGCGCAGTCAAGGCGTTGAGGGGATCTGGTTTGGTGGCTGCAGGATTAGGTCTCTGCTTTTTGCAGATGATGTGGTCCTGTTGGCTTCATCTGGCCAGGATCTTCAGCTCTCACTGGATCGGTTCGCAGCCGAGTGTGAAGCGACTGGGATGAGAATCAGCACCTCCAAGTCCGAGTCCATGGTTCTCGCCCGGAAAAGGGTGGAGTGCCATCTCCGGGTTGGGGAGGAGATCTTGCCCCAAGTGGAGGAGTTCAAGTACCTCGGAGTCTTGTTCACGAGTGAGGGAAGAGTGGATCGTGAGATCGACAGGCGGATCGGTGCGGCGTCTTCAGTAATGCGGACGCTGTATCGATCCGTTGTGGTGAAGAAGGAGCTGAGCCGGAAGGCAAAGCTCTCAATTTACCGGTCGATCTACGTTCCCATCCTCACCTATGGTCATGAGCTTTGGGTTATGACCGAAAGGACAAGATCACGGGTACAAGCGGCCCAAATGAGTTTCCTCCGCCGGGTGGCGGGGCTCTCCCTTAGAGATAGGGTGAGAAGCTCTGCCATCCGGGGGTAGCTCAAAGTAAAGCCGCTGCTCCTCCACATCGAGAGGAGCCAGATGAGGTGGTTCGGGCATCTGGTCAGGATGCCACCCGAACGCCTCCCTAGGGAGGTGTTCAGGGCACGTCTGACCGGTAGGAGGCCGCGGGGAAGACCCAGGACACGTTGGGAAGACTATGTCTCCCGGCTGGCCTGGGAACGCCTCGGGGTCCCACAGGAAGAGCTGGACGAAGTGGCTGGGGAGAGGGAAGTCTGGGCTTCCCTGCTTAGGCTGCTGCCCCCGCGACCCGACCTCGGATAAGCGGAAGAAGATGGATGGATGGATGGAGGCTGGAACCCATTATTCATATTTACATTGTTTCTAATGGGAAACTCTGCTTCACTATATGAACTTGTCGCTGTACTAACCATGTTTAAGAACTAATTAAGTTCGTAAATCACAGTTCCACTCTAATAAAAAAATAAAATGTGTATAAATGCACAAGAAATAATAATAGTGGTGCAAAAGTACAAGTAACTCTGGTGTTTTGGCCACTGTTTCTAGTTCTGTTTTGTTTTTATTCTTTGAAGTTTTTAACTCAAATAGCTTGTGTTTAAAGAAAATACATTAGAGGAAAGGGTTCTTAACCTGTTTGACCTTAGGGCCCAACTTTTCCACTACAAAAATATTAACACTGAATTAATAATATTCATACTCTTTATTTTGTCCTTATTCAATAATTACAGTTTACAACCTTGTCAATTGATATGAAACAATGTGTTGATCACAAAAATTAAGACTTAGCTTAGGCTGATTACAATAATAAATACCAATTCAATATACCGCCAAAGAAGGGACTCATGAAAACTGATACAAAATAAATGTACATACAATTATGCGTCACTAAAATAATTTTAATTCTAACTAAATGATTAGGAATAATATGTTTCGTAAATAAACTGTGAATAAAATTTAAGTGCAAATGCGATGAGGTGGAGACTTGTCCAGGGTGTACCCCGCCTTCCGCCCGATTGTAGCTGAGATAGGCTCCAGCGACCCCAAAGGGAATAAGCGGTAAAAAATGGATGGATGGATGGATGAAAATACAGCTTCACCACTTTAGTCATAATTTTTAGCGCTGAAGAAACTTTAGCTTTAGACTTCTCAAGTTGCTTTGAGATTGTTATACTGCCAGAAGTGGTGAAAAGGGTATTACGACTGAGTTCCGCTACGGCCCAGACGGACCACAGCTGAGAAACATATATTTTTGGCCCAGGCTATGGTTAAGAAGCAGTGCATTAAAGTGTTTTTGGAATTTGAGGTAATGTGAAATAATGTGTTCCAACACAAAAAAAAAACATAATTATTATTTCAGGAACACATTGTTTTTATCCAAAGTCAAAAATGATTTGAACAAAAAGTGCCTGTAGAGGTTTTTTTAGTACATAATATATATGAAGACTGGAATCAGTAAACAGTGCGATTAAAAAATATAAACATGTAGAATTTTTTTTCTCTTCTGATTAACTTAGTAGGTACAGTAAATTTATTCTCCCAGTCTGGAAACAGTCATTTATTCATTCTGTGCCTGCGAGTCCGCAGTCAGGGCAGAATTTCCCCATGCAAGACAAAATGAGCTCCAGCAGTGAAACCCAATCTTTCACGAGGCGCATTTGAATGAAGTTGCTGCTTCTTCGAAATGTTGTCTTTCAACTTCTATGCTAGTGCTGGCCATATTTTTCAAATATGTTTTATTCTTTTGGGCTCCACTTACAACAATGTGACGGAGAAGCACAACAGTGATTGGACATTATGTCGTGGGGGAGGGCCTTTCACCACCACGGACAATCCCGTTCAGATAAATGCAAAGTATACTTTGGGATGGACAAAAATCCTAAAAACCTTACATTTCGGCATGAATATTACTCCTCAAAGTATTGGCTTTATTTATATTTGGGAGGATTGCAAACCGTACACTAGTACTCCCAAGTTGTTAGTTTTACATGTAATGACTGCCAAAACCGAGTAAAATGTACGATCTATTTAAAGGTGATATTTGGTACCTGCGCTGGCTGTCCGTCAGCGTGATGCCCTGCGACGTCACCTTGAACTGGACTACGGTGGCGGCGGGACGAGGGCTGCGGCCCAGTGTCGCATCTGTTGCCTTGGCGATGGCCTGAGGGCCGGTCAGAGACTCCGTTTCCACAGAGTTCAGGTAGAGGACGTTGCAGGCTGAGGATTAACGATGAGTCGGTCAAATGAACAACGAGACGGCATCCCTCTCCCCTGTAATCACAATTCTAGAGCATACAGACTGCACTCACCTGCTCCTTGCTTGAGGAGGTCAGCGGCGGTGCTGATGTTGCTCACTGGCTGAAGCTCCTGCACGTCTCCTATCAGATCTGACAACATGGAGACCACCATGACTTGATGTCAGAAAAAGGTGCATACACTGTAACGATTCACAAGTTAGACTTTTGAAGCCTGCTGACCTTTTTCGAGGATCTTCAGTGCACAGGGCAAAGAGATGGGCGTGATGGAGTGCTGGTAGACTAATGCAGACAGACTCCCTACAAATGCACATAAACAATCATGTCACATGCTAGTTATACACTGCAAAAAGTTAGTGTTCAAAAACAAGAAAAAAAAATACAAAAATGAGGGGTATTTTATTTGAACTAAGCAAAATTATCTGCCAATAGAACAAGAAAATTCGGCTTGTCAAGACTTTCCAAAACAAGTAAAATTAGCTTACCTCTAACCACTAAGGTAGCTTCAAACTTTAAAAAAATGGCCATGCAACCAGCAGAACGTAAGACGTGAAATTAATAAGTAGATTAATAAGAGAGGATAATATAACAACAACTGTTGGTGTGTCAGCATCGACAGTGAGTACACGACAAGGAGGGCGGCTCCATCCATAAATTGGTGATATCCATACCAAAGGTACACTGCAAAAAGTCAGTGTTCAAAAACAAGTAAAAAAAAAAAGAAAAAAACTAAAATTAGGGGCATTTTACTTGAACTAAGCAAAATTATCTGCCAATAGAACAAGAAAATTTGGCTTGTCAAGACTTTCCAAAACAAGTCAAATTAGCTAACCTCAATGAACCCCAAAATACCTTAAAATAAGTATATTCTCACTAATAACAAGTGCACTTTTCTTGGTAGAAAAAAATTAGACCTTTTTGCTCAATATGTTGACAAATATTCTTAAATGAAGTAAATGCTAGTGCCATTATCTTGACATAATGATATGCGCTCGGCATAATGATTTTTTTTTTCATGCTTGAAGAAGTTATTACTTTAAAAAAGTAGTTTTATACTAACACAGCTTTGCAACAGTTGATATTCTAGTTTCAAGCATGTTTTACTCAATATAGGTCATCAAATCTCAGCAACAAGCTGTAATATCTTACTGAGATCATTTAGGACCAAAACCCTTAAAACAAGTAAAACACTCTAACATAAAATCTGCTTAGTGAGAAGAAGTATCTTATCAGACAGAAAATAAGCAAATATCACCCTTATTTGAGATATTTCATCTTACTTAGATTTCACTTTTTGCAGTGTAGCTTGGATGTTTATACCTAAATCGTAAAGAGGTAATTTGACAATCTTTGGGGGAAAAAAATGATTTCTCTACTTTAAAAACTCAAGTTTACATTTTTTTTAATCATAATTTGGAGTACAGGTGAAAAGTTGAAAAGGAAAACAAAGCTTTCTTTGACCACATGGTCTTTAGTTGACAAGCAAATTACGCAACACAGCAGCAATAGAACTAATGTTAGAATAGAAATAGAAAGCAAAAACAATACGACAAATGGGGTCCTGAGCTGATGATGTCGTCGTGGCTTGTGCAGCCCTTTCAGACAATTGTGATTAAGGGCTATATAAATAAACTTTGATTGATTGATTGAACTAACACGTGGGAGTTTTGCACCAACAGCTGACTAGCGACATTTTCAAAGGGCATGCAGAGTTATGTAGTTTGTAAAAAAAAAAAAAAAAAAAATATCAGGAGGTTGCTTACAGCCACACCCGTGTATGCAGAAGTTTGCCGCTTCACCCTATCGCGGATCGTAGTTTTCTAAGCATATCCGACGTATTTTTTTCGCATAAATTAAGTACTTTAATGCAAAAAAATTACCAAATATGGGAAAAAATATCAACACTATTGTAGTATTAGCCGCTAGATCATGGGTGTCAAACTCTGGCCAGCGGGCCAAAATTGGCCCGCCGTGTAATTTCACTTGGCCCTTGAGGCGATATCAAATTAACACTAGAGCTGGCCCGCCGATTATATATTGCGGCGGTGCCGCGGTAACACCCATTCACCGCTAATTCTCATACTTGCCAACCCTCCCGAGAGACTCCCAAATTTCAGTGCCCCTCCCGAAAATCGTCACGCCCGCTTTTCATCCAGTCCAACGAGTGCTGGCCCAGTCACATAATATGTGCGGCTTCTGCACGCACACACAAGTGAATGCAAGGCATAGTTGATCAACAGCGATACAGGTTACACTGAGGGTGGCCGTATAAACAACTTTAACACTGTTACAAATATGCGCCACACTGTGAACCCACATCAAACAAGAATGACAAACACATTTCGGGAGAACATCTGCACCGTAACACAACATAAACACAACATAACAAATACCCAGAATCTTTTGCAACACTAATTCTTCCGGGACGCTACAAGGTGTGTGTGTGTGTTTGGGGGGGGGGGAGAGCTAGTACTGCAAAGGGTTCTGGGTATTTGTTCTGTTGTGTTTATGTTGTGTTACGGTGCGGATGTTCTCCCGAAATGTGTTTGTCATTCTTGTTTGGTGTGGATTCACAGTGTGGCGTATATTTGTAACAATGTTAAAGTTGTTTATACGGCCACCCTCAATGTAATCTGTATGGCTGTTGATCAAGTGTGAGTTGCATTCACGTGTGTGTGCGTACAGAAGCCGCACATATCTTGTGACTGGGCCGGCACTTTGTTAAAATGGATGAAAAGCCTTCATCTATGACAGATCGTAGAGGACGTTAAAGGCAGTGCCTTTAAGGCACGCCCCCAAAACTGTGATCCGGGTGGACTACGAGATATAATGACTGATGAACACCTTCATTCGATAATGAAGGTTGCCTCAGCTCAAAGCCTGAGCCCCGACATTAATGAACTAGCATCCAAGAAAATATGGCAGGTATCTGGCTTGGGCACATCAGATTAGATCAGTGTGTTGCAAACTGAGCAGTTTAAAGTCCTGAATGGTTGTTTTATTCATTGTTATTTTATTTTCAAATGTATTAGCCTGTGGAAAAAGTTAATGTTATTTACCTCAGAAGGCTCCAAACAGAAAAGAGGCATTCAATTTTTATTTAAATTGTATTTGATATGCCATTGATATTTTTAATTATTATTATTATTATTTGAAACTCAATTTTGCATGTCACTATAAAGTTATATAAGCCTTGCTTGTTCAATATTCAATGCAAAACTTGTTTGGGTCCCTATTAAAAGGTTAATTTGTTCAACCTTTGTTCAGTTTTAAATTTTGGCCCACTCTGTATTTGAGTTTGACACCCTTGCGCTAGATGGAAGAAAAACCAATCAAAGCAAACTGTTTAGTAACATGGCCGCTGATTGACTTTACGAGTATAAATGTGACGATGTGGGTGTTACTACGCTGTTAAAAACCTATTTAAAAGTTTTTTTTAAATTTGGGATGTGAATCTTACAACTCACGATTCTATTCCGATTCTTGGAGTGACGATTCGATTCCTATTAGATTCAAAACTATTCTCGCAGTTTATTTGTGGGTATAACAATTAAAGCTCCTCTTGGCTGCTGACGTACAACACGTACGAAGTACAGAGATGGCCGCAAAAACTATTTAGGGCCCGCATGTCCCATTGTATAAGGACTCCCAAAGGGAGTCCTTATACAATGGGACATAAGGACCTATTGAATTTGTAAGGTTTTATTATTCTTTATTCTTTATTCTTCCGCCGCCACTTTAAACTGTAATTTGACCCACTTAACATGCTTCAAAACTCACCATATTTGACCCACACATCAGGACCTGCGAAAATTGCCTTTTTTTTAAAAAACCGAACCACAAAACTCAAAATTGCGCTCTAGCGCCCCCTACGAAAAAAAACAACTAGACTGCCTGTAACTCCCACTAGGAAGGTCGGAGAGACATGAAACAAAAACTTTTATGTAGGTGTGACTTAGACCTAGATTTCATAATAGTATATTCTCGGGCAAAAATCAACAGGAAGTTGGCAATTCCCCCTTCAAGACAAAAAAGTACTAAAAACAGTCACTTTTGCCTCTTTGAGCTGTAATTTGACCCCCTTAACATGCTTCAAAACTCACCGAACTGAACACACACATCAGGACTGGCAAAAATTGTGATCTAATAAAAAAACCTAACCCCAAATCTCAAAATTGTGCTCTAGCGCAATTTTTTAATGAAACGCACAAAAAACTGCTCCTCGGATGACAAACCTGCCTGTAACTCTCCCTGGGAAGGTCGGAGAGACATGAAACAAAAACCTCTATGTAGGTCTCATTTAGACCTACATTTCATAAATTGACAACCCCTGCTATTCCCCCTTCAAAACAATTTTTTTGTAAAAACCGGTCACCTTCCTTCAAAAACTATCTCCTCTGAGCGCGTTTGTCGTTTCGGCTTCAAACTAACACAGGAGAGAGATTAAACCCTTGTGTATAAAATAACAGAACAGCGTTTTAATACCTGCTCCGGTTTTGATTTTATGACCCTTCAAAGACCCGCTGCGCTGATGCTGCTGCGCTGCTGTTTTTTTAAGATGGCTGCTTAAAAGCAGGAAGCACCAACGTGCCCACACAATGCAGACAAGGTAGGTACACTAGACAAAAGTCTTGGGACACTTGAGACTAAAAGTAGACAAAAGTATTGGGACACTTAGGACTAGCACCTGCCAAATACGCGGGCCCGACCAATGCTGCTTGCAGCTTTAATTTTAGAAATTGATTCTCAATTTTTTATTATTATTTATATTTAATTTCTTCAAGAAACGATGAATCAACTTTGAATCGGAATACTTGAAAATTGCGTTTCGGATGTGATTTATCATCCAGCTACTTTTCTTGAGCAACCTTATTTCTTATGCTCTCGCTAAGAAAATATTCGATTAATAATTCCTACTTTAGTAGAAATATTCACCATGGTCGTGCCCAGAAACAATTACCCGTGACAAACAAGGGTTTACTTTACTGTATTTACTTTTACACACCACAGATGGACCTTTATTAGAGTATGGGTGGCCATGGTAGATGTACTTGGAGACAGGATAATAATGTAAGGCTTACCAAAGTACGGCTCATTCTGACAACCTTTAATCTTCACTCCTCGAGGGCCCGTTTCAATGAGGAAGTGTCTCACCAAATGTTCCAGAGGGTCGCCCACTGTAGCGACAGAGTAATACACTGAGATCTCTGCACAACTTTGAGATCAAACAGCAAAGTAAGAACATAATCTGGTTTTGTTGTTTTTTTTTACCTTTGCTGCTGTGGTTGTTGATGTTAGGAGGGGGCGTGGCCACCTTCAGTGCCAGGCCATAAGCCCCTTGGAAGGAATTACTATCCCGGATCAGGAAGGTTCCAGGGTCTCTTTCCTTCAAAGCAGCGATTGCTACGGTTAAACGAAAGCAAGGTGTTAGCGACTGGAGTGGTGGAACACACAGTAGCTCTTTTTAGACTTAGGGTAAGAGCAAAACCTTTTGTTTGGGGGAAATATGTGACCTGAGATTCTAAATTCCAGCTCATCAGCATGACTTTGTCTGGCGTTTATCAACAAGGATTAACTGCACTTTTTTTAACCTGGCGTCAACAAGGAATGTTAAGAAAAGAACTAAGTGGACCTAGATTAAAGCAGTAAGGCAACACTAAATTGGCCCTAGGGTGTGAATGTGGTCAGTCTATCTGTGTTGGGGCGACTTGTCCAGGGTGTACCCCGCCTTTTGCCAGAATGCAGCTGAGATAGGCTCCAGCACCCCCCGCGACCCCGTAAGGGACAAGCGGTAGAAAATGGATGCATGGATGGACTACAATGTCAGTTCTTTAGTAGTGAACTAGTTACTCTTGTGCGTAGACATTGTGTCGTTGATGTTGCATGTGAAATGTCCGCTGAAACGCGGTAATGCACGTGTGGAGGGGGGCGTGGCCTGCGGGCCTGCCGCGGAACGGGGCGTTGCCAGGACCGGCTTCGAAGACAGCGACAGGTGCGTGGAAGGCCAAGGTGGGCCTTGTTATCTAATCACCTGTCGCCTTTATTAGCAGCAGCCGTGATGAGACGAGTAGTCGGGGTTGGAGGTGCTGCTGAGCGGACGCAGCAGACAAAGACACTTTGCTGAAAAGCAAAAGCCTCTGCACCTTTTTATGACAATAAAACAGTGTTATACCCTGAAATTCCTGGCTCTCCTGGCAGTGTGTGGTGGTCTGGCTTGTTGGGCGCCAAATGTAGAGGTTGCCCTCTAGTGGGTTCTTCGGACCACCACACACTGCCAGGAGAGCCAGGAATTTCAGGGTATAACACCGTTTTATTTTCATAAAAAGGTGCAGAGGCTTTTGCTTTTTAGCAAAGTGTCTTTGTCTGCTGCGTCCTCCAACCGCGACTACTCGTCTCATCACGGCTGCCGCTAATAAAGGCGACAGGTGATTAGATAACAAGGCCCACCTGGGCCATCTACGCACCTGTCGCTGTCTTCGAGGCCGGTCCTGGCAACACCCCGTTCCGCGGCAGGCTCGCAGGCCACGCCACCCTCCACAGCACGTTTTTAAACATGAATTTTTGCGTCAAAATATAAATTCTGCGTTTTTTAATAAAATGAAAAAAACGAATAGGATCCAAACAAAATGTGTTGAACGCTCGCCTCGGCCGCAGGTACTGGCTGTTCCTCTTGCCTAAACACAGCACTGACTTGCAGGAAGAGGAGACGATCAAGAGCACCGAAACAAGCTCGCTAGTTAGCTAACCATTTTGCTAGCTTACTTACTCTGTTTGCTTTCAGAGTCACAACGTTGACGACTCTCTATTTTGATGCTAATCATATTTGGATGATTACTATCTGAACACTGTTAGTTCCGAACCAGTTGTAGTTCTAGATCAGCGGTGTCAAAATCGTTTACACTAATGGCCACATCGCAGTTATGTTTGGCCCCACAGGGCTGCTTCTAACAGTGAATACTATTATTACACAATTTTTTTATGCATTTTATTTGTAGATTTTTTTTAAAACTAAAATGTAAAAAAAATATTGTAAGTTTCAATAATTTCACCTCAATTTTTGGTGTGTATTACTGTAAATGGAAAAACAGTACTGCTGTTTTTATGGTAAAAAATAAATAAAGGCAGTTCAGTTGCCAGAATTTTACTGTAAAATTTACATTCGTTTTTTTTTTATGTTAAAAAAAAAACTGCAATTTTACAGTAAAATTTTGGCACCTGAGCTGCCAGTTTGTTTTTAAGTTTTTTTACCGCAAATTAACAACTGTAGATTTTTCGGTGTATAACTGTAAATGCCAAAACGGCACCACAGTTAATTACAGTAAAAAAAAAAAAACTGTTTTTTTCATTTAGAGAAAAATGCTGTAAAAACCACAGTAAATTTCACAATTTCCCCATGAAATCAATTGCTACATTTACTTTGCACAATTTGATGGATAACTTGCTTAGAAATCATTATTAGTATTTATTTATATTTAAAAAATGGTTTGAATGTTTGATAACAAATGTTTGCATAATTAGACAATATTTAAGTTAACATAATTTACATATATATTTTTTCTCCCAAAATAGAAATAAATAATACATTTAGTAAGAAAAGTTACAGTACTTTATTGATACATATTATTTCCAGGCTTTCGAGGGCCAAATAAAACGAAGTGTGTTCTAGAGTATTTCTTAGTAGCCAGCGAGAAAGTATATTTTTGACGTGACGGATGTAAACAGAGGTCACAACACCGGAAATATATCACCCGAGGGGGCGTGGCTACAGGATAGAGTTGCCAAATCAGAGTTTTTAGCATGCATGTAATACAATTTTACATGACATTTTCAATGGTAATAATGTTAGTACATTATTTGGTAGAAAAACAAATAGTTGTGTGGTACATTACATGGGACATGTAAGTGTCAAAAAGACAGCCAAAAGAGGTTGGTAGATGAGAATAAATGTAAAGGTAAAATATATTGCAGGAAATGTAGTCTTGATTTTCAAAATTGTATTTCGGGATTTGCGTGGCAGCACTTTGTGCTGATGGAAATGTTCCTTGTTTGTTTATCTCAATTGTCCTCAAAAGATGCTCACATCCCTGTACATTAAGAGCTGTACTCTCTCAATGTCCAAATATGAACAGTGGTTTTTACACTTACTATGGTTATGATGCAGGTTTTGCATTGACACTGGAACAGATTATTTCAATGTCCATGACTTCCTATGGTACAAAACCCAAAACCAGTAAAGTTGGCACGTTGTGTAAATGGTAAATAAAAACTGAATACAATGATTTGCAAATCCTTTTCAACTTATATTCAATTGAATAGACTGCAAAGACAAGATACTTAACGTTCAAACTGGTGAACTTTGTTTCTTTTTGCAAATATTAGCTCATTTGGAATTTGATTCTTGCAACATGTTTCAAAAAAGCTGGCGCAAGTAGCAAAAAAGACTGAGAAAGTTGAGGAATATTCATCAAACACTCATTTGGAACATCCCACAGGTGAACAGGCTCATTGGGAACATGATTGGGTATAAAAGTAGATTCCATGAAATGCTCAGTCATTCACAAACAAGGACGGGGCGAGGGTCATCACTTTGTCAACAAATGCATGAGCAAATTGTCCAACAGTTTAAGAACAACATTTCTCAATGAGCTATTGCAAGGAATTTAGGGATTTCATCACCTACGGTCCGTAATATCATCAAAAGGTTCAGAGAATCTGGAGAAATCACTGCACGTAAGCAGCAATGCCCGTGACTTTCAATCCCTCAGGCGGTACTGCATCAAAAAGCGACATCAGTGTGTAAAGGATATCACCACATGGGCTCAGGAACCTTCAGAAAACCACTGTCAGTAACTACAGTTCGTCACTACATCTGTAAGTGCAAGTTAAAACTATACTATGCAAAGCGAAAGCCATTTATCAACAACACCCAGAAACGCCGCGAGGTCATCAAAGATGGACTGATGTAAATTGGACGTGTCCACATTTCAAATCGGCGTGTCTTCCTTCTGTTTTTATTTACGATTTACACAACATGCCAACTTCACTGGTTTTGTAAAAGGTGTTGCAATAAAAGCTTTACCTTGCTCCCTGGAGATGCCGGACTTGTACCAGAACCTGGAACTATCCTGGACAAACTTCACACTGACTCTATTCCCGTTCTCACGCTCCTCCGACCCAAAAACGTCGTTGTCAGGGGGTGCGATCTCCCCCACCGTGGGCGAGAAGGTGACGTGGTGCTGATGCTGAGCGGTGCCTGACTTCACGGTCTCCGGCCCATCACTGGGTGACCCGGGCTGGGAGGGTGCGTGTCTCTTCTCCGGCAGGGGCGGCTGAGGGTGAGGAAGTGGAATGGAGATGGTGGAGTAGCCGGAGGTGGATGGCGGCTGGAGCTGTGCCGAGGAGTAGCAGTGTTTCTTGTTGCCGTCTATGGCGGGATTGTGCTCTAGGTGGTGGTGGTGAGGAGCATGGTTGGAATGGTGGACTTCAGAGCCGCTCATCATGAGCTTTCGACCCAGCGTGGCAAAACCAGGAACTGGGCTATCAGAGACAGGGGAGCCCTCCGTGCTACTTGGTGCAACCTGGACGGAAGCTGCTGGATGTGGAGATGTCGGTGCACTTGTGGTATCTGGGCTGCTTTTGGGGGGCGGTGGAGAACATCCATTGACCTGTGCGTTGGTGGCTTGAGTCTGGCTCGGAGGGTGGCACACCGCCTGGGACGCTGAGAACGGCACGGCGGCAGCCTCGGACGGGTGTGGAGTCTCCAGGGTGGGAGGTTGGTGGCGGTGGTCCGATGGATGTGAGGCGACAGAGTCCAGACAAGTGTTGTGTGTTGATGACGGCGCCACCTGGCTGCAGTGCTGCGGTTGTGTTGTCGAGGGCGGGACAGTCGGTGCGGTGCTGTGGTTGTGGGATTCTGAGTGCGACGGTTTGCCATTCGCCACATGTGGCGAGGATGAGGAGTCAGTGCTGTTAACTGATGGGATTTCTGAGGACTGCTGGACGATGTTTTCAGAGGAATAATGTCCATTCTGAGGTTGGGAGGCCACAGAGTCACTGCTGATGACTGCTTTACGGACGTCATGTTCTCTCCCTGGACTGGGACTAAAATAGAGAAATGAAAGTTATCGTTTCATTATTCCTGTCTACAGCTTTTAGAAATATTCACATTTAAAATCCATGAGTGTTTCTAGCAAACAAGACAACACAAATGTTAAAAAATGCCTGCCCACCACCCAGGGAAACCAGGTAGAAACATAGCACACTGTTAAAGCTTAACCAATTTTTACCATCCATCTTCTTCCGCTTATCCAAGTTCGGGTCGTGGGGGCAGCAGCCTAAGCAGGGAAGCCCAGACTTCCCTCTCCCCAACCACTTCATCCAGCGCTTCCCGGGGGACCCCGAGGCGTTCCCAGGCCAGCCGGGAGATGTAGTCTTCCCAACGTGTCATGGGTCTTCCCCGTGGCCTCCTACCGGTCGGACGTGCCCTAAACACCTCCCTAGGGAGGCGTTAGGGTGGCATCCTGACCAGATGCCCGAACCACCTCATCTGGCTCCTCTCCATGTGGAGGAGCAGCGGCTTTACTTTGAGCTCCCCCCGGATGACAAAGCTTCTCACCCTATCTCTAAGGGAGAGCCCTGCCACCCGGCGGAGGAAACTCATTTCGGCCGCTTGTACCCGTGATCTTGTCCTTTCGTTCATAACCCAAAGCTCATGACCATAGGTGAGGATGGGAACGTAAATCGACCGGTAAATTGAGAGCTTTGCCTTCCGGTCCAGCTCCTTCTTCACCACAACGGATCGATACAGCGTCCGCATTACTGAAGACGCCGCACCGATCCCGCCTGTCGATCTCACGATCCACTCTTCCCTCACTCATGAACAAGACTCCCAGGTACTTGAACTCCTCTGCTTGGAGGAGACGCTGCCCTATTTTTTACCATAACAATGTAAAAGGTTAATACGGGCCTCTCACCTTTTTTTTATAATAGGCGTTTGTTTTAATGAATATTTAGGCCTACTACGCTACTGTATTTGAATGTTTGTTTAAGTGTTTTCTGATGTAGGACTGGGTGAAAACCACGGCACTAGATAATGTCACACGTTTCTTCTGACACAAGCCAAAAAGCTATGTTTTTACACATTCATTCAGTTTTTGAAAGTATTCACGCTGGCTGGAGTTTTGTTCAAATATGCGTGTTGGTAAAGACCTAGCCTAAAATCAGGGGATACCTTTCCGGTGTGCGAAGAGGACTGCTAGAGTGGACGGGCGTGGACGGTCCAGACATGTCGGACGGGGTGGAACAAGCACCCTGACCATCTCTGTGGGCCCTCCTGAAGGATCCGTTGGTGATGTGGTCTCTCCAGCCAACACTTTCATTGGAGTTCCGAAGGCCGTCTATAAGTGGAAGTGAACAAACCGCAACGTTTAGTCGCAGCAGGAAACAAACACGTACGTCTGCATGACTCACCAGTGTGTGAGTCAGGGCCGTATGACTGCGGCGCGTCTGGATGTGGACGGTGGTGGTTGTGGTTATGCTCAGCTGACCCGTTGCTATGGCTGCAGGGTCCCGGTGCGGAGGATGGGGGCAGCGGCGAAGTGGACTCGGACTGGTAGCCCGAGGCGTAGCCCCTGCTCTCGGACGGCGATGGCTGGTACGGTGAACATGGACACGCCTGTCGGGGCGTCTGGTAGCCACTGCTGCTGCTGCTGTACTTGAGGTCGAGGTGGGAATGAGCGTGGGAGCGCGAGGCCTCAGGATATGCGGGGTGGCATGACGGCAAGGGATCAAAGGTGAAGGCGGGGTGATTGTGACCCTGTGGGCCGTAGGAGGGAGTGACGTCCCTCCTGTGCCAGTAGTCCGCCTCCCTTTCTCTTTCCCACTGAAGCTCCGCCTCCCTGTCTCGCTCCCAAGGGAGGGACAACTCCCGGCCTCGTCTCTCCCAGTGGATCTCCGAGCTTCCTCCTCTTCGTAGGCCCGCCTCCCTCTGCTGAAGCTCCGCCTCTCGGTCCCAGTGGAAACTGTCGCCGCGGTCGAGCCTCAAGCCGTGATAGGCCGCCGCTTCTTCTCTCCTGATGCTGCAGTCTCTGCACAGGCAGCCAGGGGGCGGCAGCCCGTCCATTAGCATTATGTCGTGGTAGGGCGCGTTGGCGGTGGACTTGGCGTGCGGATGGTGGTGGCTGTGAGGCGGAGGAAGATGATGGTAGGGGCCGTAGTCGTCCTCTCGGTAGCAAAGGCGAGACGGTGCGGACAGAGGGTGGTGATGGGCGTGGCTGTGGGCGTCAAGGGAAGGGTAGGGACAGTGGTGCCGTGACGACGGGGCCTCCGAGCAGGAGCGGTGCAGGAAGTGTTGCTGGTTGCTCTGGCGATCCCACACCAGATCTGGAGGTGGGAGAGAGTGCTGCGGATGTGGACTGTAGTGCTGGCACAGGTCCATGTGTGAGGGCTGGGCAGCCGGGTTGGGGCTGTGAGAAGGAGTCGCCCGGTGGTGCCCGTTGGTACCGGGCGCCCGATCAAGGCAGTAACCATTGGGCATAAGGAGAGTGCGGTCACACCCGGGTTCCGCACATCGCTGGGACCGGTATCCTGCCCGGCAGGAACAGGATCGACTCAGCCCGGGCGTCTCATTCCGTTCTGAAGGTGAGGAATCGCCGTCATCTAAGATGGCCGTCTCTCGGTCTGCATCCCTGCTTCCCTCTATGCCTCCCAGGAGACGCTCCAGCTCCTCTCGCTCCTGCCTGGTCGGAGGCGGTGGACGTATGGGGTCTTCGTGGTGGTCCGGGTGCATGAATGACTGATTGAAAGGGCTGGAATGGGCTGAGAGGGCGGAGTCGGAACGTTGAGGGAGGAAATGATCGGGTCTATCCTCCGCTCCGGGGCTGCTGCCGTTGGTTGATGAGAGAGAACCAGAACTTTGACCGCGGCGCTTCTTTATCTGAGCGTAGAGACTTCCATCTACAGGACCTCTCGTGTGGGCGATGTCTGTCACCAACACAGAAACGTTGATACCTTTTCATTCATTGTCTCACACAGCTGAGACACGGTCATGTTTTACCCTCAAGACTGTCCTGGTATCTCTGGTTGAAGTTCTCGTAAGAATCCCAGCGAACGACTGGGTCCGCCGTGTTGTAATCCACCGTGACAGCCGGGTCGTTTTTGTGGTACTCGCGCCCTGCGGAGAGACAAACACTTGAAATTCATGTCCTGCGATCAAGTTAATCCAATTGACAAGAGAAACCATCGGCCAGGGCTGCAACGATTAGTATACATTGTCGACTATAAAAATTGTCGGCGACAAATATATTTGTCAACAAAGGTCGTGATGTCACGATTCGTGTTTTTACAGACGCACTTCCACCACTCGCAGTAGTATCGTATGTTAAAATCATAAAAACCTTGCTCATTTTGCAAAGCGGACCTTGTTTTTATGACAATACATCTGTGTTATGCGAGCATTCAAAGCGGAGACATGATGTCGAACATTAGTGAGAGGAAGTTGTGTGAAAAGCTCATGGTGCCCAAGACCAGACTTAAAACCAGGGGAGACAGGGCCTTCTCTGTGGTCGGCCCTAAGCTCTGGAACATTCTGCCCTTCCATGTTCCAACTGTTCCCACTGTGGAGTGTTTTAAGTCTCGTCTTAAGACCTACTTTTATTCTTTGGCTTTTAACACTATGTGAGTTGTGTGGTCCTCTGTGTTTTTACATTTTGATTTATATTTATTGTTTTAATTGGTTTTACCTTTTAAAATCGTTTTTAATGATATTTATTTTTATATTGGTTTTATATTTGTTTTTGTTTTTATTCAGTTATTGGTGGAGCTAAGGATAATATTTGAATGTTGTTTTTAATATTGTTGTGCAGCACTTTGGAAACATTTTTGTTGTTTAAATGTGCTATATAAATACATTGGATTGGATTGGATTGAGAAATAGATTTACCGTATTTTCCGCACTATAAGGCGCACCTAAAAACCACAATTTTTCTCAAAAGCTGACAGTGCGCCTAATAACCCGGTGCGCTTTATTACGATTCATTTTCATAAAGTTTCGGTCTCGCAACTTCGGTAAACAGCCGCCATCTTTTTTCCCGGTAGAACAGGAAGCGCTTCTTCTTCTACGCAAGCAACCGCCAAGGAAAGCACCCGCCCCCATAGAACAGGAAGCGCTTCACCCGCCCCCATAGAACAGGAAGCGCTTCACCCGCCCCCATAGAACAGGAAGCGCTTCACCGCCCCCGGAAGAAGAAGAAAAAACGCGCGGATATCACCGTACGTTTCATTTCCTGTTTACATCTGTAAAGACCACAAAATGGCTCCTACAAAGGACAAGGATCCGGTTCATAAAAAGACGCAATCTCTCCATCCGCACACGGATTACTACCGTATTTCACAGCAACTGATATTCCTGTGAACTGCACTGTGGAACGGGAGCACGTACGGTGAATATTCGCACCACAGAGAATGAGGAGTCATCCTTCACTGTGGTTCTAGCTTGCCATGCTAACTTCCACCCATCCAAAAGAGACCTTTCCAGCCGGCGTCATCATAAAAGCTAACTCGAAGGGATGGATGGATGAAGAAAAGATGAGCGAGTGGTTAAGGGAAGTTTACGCGAAGAGGCCGGGTGGCTTTTTTCACACAGCTCCGAAGGCGAACACACCTTCACTAAGACGGGCAGATAGCGCCGGTCGACATACGCCAACATCTGCCAGTGGATCGTAAATGCCTGGGCAGATAGTTTCGGTCACAACTGTGGTCCGAGCTTTCCGGAAGGCAGGATTCACAGAACTGCTGCACAACAACAGCGACACTGAATCCGATGACTTCTACGAGGCGGAGCCGGCCATTTTTGGATCCCACGCTTGCGCAACTTTTCAATTCGGACACCGAAGACGAAGAATTCGAAGGATTTACGAATGAAGAATAACTTCAGAAGGTGAGCGCTATGTTTATTTTGTGTGTTGTGACATTAACGTTCGAGCAACATTATGTTGCTATTTATTGCTCTCCACCATTTTGAATTTTACTATGTTTGTGATTGCACATTTGCGTACATTTTGGGACAGAGTTGTTAGAACGCTGGTTTTCAATATATTATTAAAGTTTGACTGAACTATCTGACTGTTTTTTTGACATTCACTTTAGCGCAGCGTTTTTTTGACATTCACTTTAGCGCAGCGTTTTTTTGACATTCACTTTAGCGCAGCGTAGGCGCGGCTTTTAGTCCGGGGCGGCTTATTGGTGGACAAAATTATGAAATATGTAATTCATAGAAGGTGCGGCTAATAATCCGGTGCGCCTTATAGTGCGGAAAATACGGTAACTATCTTTTTAGCCAAAGTCAGTCAGCTAAACTTTTTTCAAGTACTTTTTAAAGCAGCCTCAATTTGCCATGCCGTTAAAAATGGCAAATTGACAAACGCGAACCGTGCATACACACACACACACAGACACACACAGACCGACCGACAGGCACCAATGCAGAGGTATCATAAGATAAACATACAATCTATTAAATAGCCAACGTTTTAATAATTAATCAAATATATAATTCTACACATTGAGTCTATTAGAGTGCTAAAACTGCCAAGAGTTAATCAATAGTCAATATACTAGTGTGCAGCTTTTTAGACATCACAAAATGCTTTTCTTTTGGAGGAAGTTAGACTTTGTGGTTTGTTTTCATTGCTGCTATTTTAACTGTTTTTTTTTATATACATAAAGCACAAAAAGCAGCACTATCACAGTATAAATATTTATGAATTAATTAGTCATCTTTGTTGTTCATAAGTACATGCCTAAAATAACTTAAGATGCATTTAAAAGTTGATAGAAAAACTAGAGCCATTACGCTTTATTATCCGACTAATCGTTGACTAATCGACTATGAAATTAATCGTTAGTTGCAGGATTTACCAGACCACTACGTACTGATCAGTAGGGATCGATTGGCCACCGATCAATATCGGCTGACTTGCTTTGAAAAAGTATGTGGTCGCCATTACTGATTCATGCCTTTTAATCACAAACGTTGATCCCCTCTGGCTGAATATTTATTTTTAGTCCCCCAGCTTGACGACGGCTAGCACCTGTCTGTGTCCCATACACCTCCATTACGACAAATATGCTCAATATCTTAAGTAATGTTAACACTGGAAGACAAGGCTGATTATGTCTTTAAGCTATCTGCAAAACTATTTTAAAACAACACCAAGAAAAAGGTGCTCAGTATAGTTTAAGAAGTGTAGATGGAAGCACATGTGTGTGTGTGTGCGTGTGTGTGTGTGTATATATATATATATATATATATATATATATATATATATATATATATATATATATATATATATAATACACACACACATGTATGTATACATATGCAGATATTAACAGGACATTTAACAAGTATCATAAAAGCATCATTATCAGGTAACGTTATCACTGGAGGACGAGGCTAAACATGTTACACACGCCGAGCAAGCCAGGAGCAGGCATGCTAATAGCAAAGCTAACCGCTAAGGTAGCTTCAAACTTTAAAAAAATGGCCATGCAACCAGCAGAAAGTAAGACGTAAAATTAATAAGTAGATTAATGAGTGAGAGAGAGGATAATACAACAACAACTGTTGGTGTGTCAGCATCGACAGTCAGTACACGACAAGGAGGGCGGCTCCATCCATAAATTGGTGATATCCATACCAAAGGTACACTGCAAAAAGTCAGTGTTCAAAAACAAGAAGAAAAAAAAATACTAAAATTAGGGGCATTTTATTTGAACCAAGCAAAATTATCTGCCAATAGAACAAGAAAATTTGGCTTGTCAAGACTTTCCAAAACAAGTAAAATTAGCTAACCTCAATGAACCCCTGAATACCTTAAAATAAGTATACTCTCACTAATAACAAGTGCACTTTTCTTGGTAGAAAAAAAATTAGACCTTTTTGCTCAATATGTTGACAAATATTCTTAAATGAAGTAAATGCTAGTGCCATTATCTTGACATAATGATATGCGCTCGGTAGAGATGCGCGGTTTGCGGACACAACCGCGGAGTCCGCGGATAAACCGCGGGTCGGGCGGGTAAAAATAGATTTTAAATAGATGCGGGCGGCGGTAGAACCAATTCAGAAATATATATACATAGTTAAATGTTGTTACCCACATACGAAAAACGAGCAGCACTCTTTGAAACAGTCAATTATTCATCAGGCACTGCAGCACAACACAACACAACAGAAGAAGAAGAAAAAAAGAAAAAGATGGCACCGCTTCCCAGCAACAAGTGGCGCAAGTGAGCGCTCCTTCAGCGCAGCAGGGCGCATTTTAGAGGCCAGGCGCTCTCGCCTGAATCCTGGCACTGTAGATGCCATTTTATTCCTGCATAGTGCTAACAAAAAAAAAAGTAAGTAGACATACGGTTGGATATGTTAAACGAATTAGTCTACGTTACCTAGGCTATAAGCCCATGTCTAACCTATATTGAGTTCGGTCAGCTAAATAATTTTGATGGTTACGTGTTGTTTGGGCGCACTACAATGCAAAGGAATTAAGGCAATTGCGTTGTTTATTGTGGGTTTTTTCTATTCGAGATATACTACTATGTGTGAATAATTATTTGGCCTCGCTTTCAAGTGAAGCGCATCTCCGATTGGCGACAATGTAAGGATATTTAGCCTGCTTTGTTTGTCGCGACCGTCTATTTTCATTATAATTCAAGTTTGATGATAAAGTGCAGTCTGATGGGTTTGATTTCCCCCCTTCAGCTATTTGCCTTGGCCAATAAGTTGCAGGTAATTTGTTATTATTTATTGAATTTATTTTTGTTTAAATAGGGATGACATACATTTGTTATTGTATAATTTAAGTTTGTGCGTGTGATTGACAGCCTAAGGCTTATGAGGCACATTTTTTTTATTTTTTTTTTATTTCAACTTAAAAACGTATGAGCCTATGCCTAGAACATAGGCTATGTGTTTATCTTTATTTTCCTGCCTGTCGTTGACAATGGAGATTGTCTGATATTTTGTCATGGCTGCAGATCAATCAATGAAGGTTCATCTTTGTCGCGAAATTGTTCACTGTTTCACTGTGCACTCCGCCCTCGTCCCTATTTGAGCATTATAACGTTAACAAGTTAATATTCATTGAAATAAATTCAGAAAATTTTTTTTACCTAACGAAAATATAGGCCTAGTCTTTCTAAAACATTTTTTTAACTTCTTAAAAGCCTCGTTCTGCTTGCTGCAACTGTGCACACAAAGTGTGAGGAACGCACTCCTGATCTGAGGGCATTGGCAACAATAGTCAACACTTTCTTAATGGAAATGACAATAATATTATAATAATGATAAATAATATTATCACGCATTAATATCTCTTAGCCACTAATGCGTGGCCAAGAGATATTAATGCGTGGCACGCATTGAATGTCTCTGCTCCATTGGATCAGTCTCCGTTCTTTAACAGGCAAAAGCTTTATAACCTCACTAATGCCTTGCATCGTCTATATTAGATATATAACAACGGGCGGGTGTGGTTTTGATAAAATGTTGGTTCGGGTGGATGGCGGATGGATGACGATTTTTGTGATGCGGTTGCGGATGAAATAATTGCCTATCCGCGCATCTCTAGCGCTCTGCATCATGATTTATTTTTTCATGCTTGAAGTAAGAAATGATTACTTTAAAAAAGTAGTTTTATACTTGTGAGTGTTGATGACACAGCTTTGCAACACTTGATATTCTAGTTTCAAGCATGTTTTACTCAATATAGGTCATCAAATCTCAGCTGTAATATCTTACTGAGATCATTTAGGACCAAAACACTTAAAACAAGTAAAACACTCTAACATCAAATCTGCTTAGTGAGAAGAATGATCTTATCAGACAGAAAATAAGCAAATATCACCCTTATTTGAGATATTTCATCTTATTTAGATTTCAGTTTTTGCAGTGCAGTATCAGTGATAAAATTGATATTTACGTTTTGTGGTCGTTTTTGTTTGTGTACAAACTCATGGAATCATTCCCTTAGTTCATTAAAATGCGTAGCAAATAGTAGTTTTTGCTTTTGTTTAGTTACTGTGTCACCATAAATAAATGAAAACATTTACAATTAGCACGTATTGGTATCGGCTGACCACACTCCGAGATGATCGGTATCGGCAGCATGAAACCCTGATAGGAACAGTCTTACTGATCACTAATCAATAAGGTCGAATGGAGCAGAACGACACCAACTGCAATTCTTTGAGTGAAAGAAGGGCAAATGCTGGACGTCCACCATTGTTGTCCTTTGTTACACGGTATAGCTCGGTTGGTAGAGTGGCAGTGCCAGCAACTTGAGGGTTCCAGGTTCGATCCCCGCTTCCGCCATCCAAGTCGCTGCCGTTGTGTCCTTGGGCAAGACACTTTACCCACCTGCTCCCAGTGCCACCCACACTGGTTTAAATGTAACTTAGATATTGGGTTTCACCATGTAAAGTGCTTTGAGTCACTAGAGAAAAGCGCTATATAAATATAATGCACTCACTTCACTACATGTCCGACTATTTACACAACCGCCCCTTTTCCCGCCTAAAACATGCCAGACCAGGATCCATCAAACCACATCAGAGCCGAACTAAACCGTGGCAATGTGGCGTTAGTTACCAAACGACGACACCAGATGTGATACTGACGATACATGCATGGTCAGGGGACGTGTGATAATTCATCACGAAGACACAATGGAAACTGACTTGATGTGGGTTAGGGGGGGAGGGGTCAGTCTAACTTGAACTGACGTTTCCCTTTACAACAATCTTTCAGGTTTTTACATCTAAGTCATACTTGCCAACCTTGAGACCTCCGATTTCGGGAGGTGTGTGGGGCGTGGTTGGGGGTGGGGGTGGGCGTGGTTAAGAGGGGAGGAGTATATTTACAGCTAGAATTCACCAAGTATATATAAGAAATACTTGACTTTCAGTGAATTCTAGCTATATATATATATTTATTTTATTATATATATATATAAATAAGAGAAATACTTGAATTTCAGTGTTCATTTATTTACACATATACACACACATAACACTCATCTACTCATTGTTGAGTTAAGGGTTGAATTGTCCATCCTTGTTCTATTCTCTGTCACTATTTTTCTAACCATGCTGAACACCCTCTCTGATGATGCATTATGCTACGTCTCCTTGTTGTGTGCGCAGTTGTGCACTGCACTCTCTAAAAGCCGTAGATGTTATTGTCACATATGCATGTACAGTAGATGGCAGTATTGTCCTGTTTAAGAGTGTCACAACATTGCTGTTTACGGCAGACGAACTGCTTTACGGTAGACGAAAACGTGACTGCTGTTGTTGTGTGTTGTTACCGCGCTGGGAGGACGTTAATGAAACTGCCTAACAATAAACCCACATAAGAAACCAAGAACTCGCCCTCGATCATTCTACAGTTATGACGTGATTGGGCAGGCACGCTATTTATATTGTGGGAAAGCGAACGTGAAAACAGGCTGTCGACACGTCACTCAGGTCCGCATGGAGCTGGAGGGGGCGTGGCCTCCAGCTCCGCCTGAATTTCGGGAGATTTTCGGGAGAAAATTTGTCCCGGGAGGTTTTCGGGAGAGGCGCTGAATTTCGGGAGTCTCCCGGAAAATCCGGGAGGGTTGGCAAGTATGATCTAAGTGCTTCCCAATAATGAAGTGCACCCACCTTTGATCTTCTCAGGTCCGGTGGAGAAGACAAACTCCACGGTGGCGTCAGATGGAAAACGCTCATCTTGGTGGGGTGGGGTGAACAGGAAACACAAACATTCAACGCTAAGTTAGACCCCTGTGGAGTAGCTGTCGTATTGTGTGATATAATATTGACGTTGCGGTAACAAATCACCACACAAGTTCTTAACACACCCGTGCAAGCTCCGTCCAGTTCTCCTTTGCCGAACCAGAGCTGTGCTCCGTGGATGGTGCAGGTGTGGAACTGCAGCCTGAACACCGTGTCCCTGTCAGCAGTCTGGGCTCGCCTGTGGTAGCATTTCACCTGCGGGGGCAGCAGAGAGTGAGGAGCAGTGTTGGGACTAACGCGTTACAAAGTAACGCTGTTATTTTCGGTGGTAACTAGTAATCTAACGTGTTATTTTTTATATTCAGTAACTCAGTTACCGTTACTACATGATGCGTCAGTGCGTTATTTTACGTTATTTTGTATGTAGTATCGACTAGAAACAGAAGATCTGAGTGTGTTTTATTGGAGTGCTGCGATGTCGTCCTTCTGTGTTACAAGGAAAATAAATGGCGGGGGCTCCCAGACCGTAGTTGAGGGGCGCAGGGGAGACGTTCCTCCAGGGCCTATGTAATTCGGGGCTAACAACCTTCACTTTACCCGGCAGTGGGTCTTTACAGCTAAAGGGTGAATGACGAGGCCGGCGGTTTGTTGCAACTTTGTGACTTTATTGGACGCAGCCATCCACCAAGCTAGAGCACCTGCACGCACTCACTGTTGCCGCTCGCTCACCTCTCTCGCCCACTCACTCACTGACGTCACTCACCTCACATGCTGTCAAATCTTAAAGGGTCACACACACACACACACACACACACAGGCTACTCTCATAACAATTAACAAGACATCATGGTGAAGCCAGAAGTCGAGTTTCTTAACATGGATACATTCTCAATACTTTTCTTTTGTCGAGCACAAAGAAAATACAATTTTAGTTCAATGTAAGTTGTGTCTTGGATCAAAGATCCCATCTACTTAAAGTTAAAGTTAAAGTGCCATTATGTTGCAGCTATTTAAAATAGTTTTGTCAATTTGTTCTGGGCTGAAATAAATTGGCCCTTTGAAACATATCTTTGTCTTTGTGTGTTGTATGTACAGCACATTGCTCAGCAGAGTTCAGTGATGCAAATGCATGTCAAGTTGATCAACAGATTATATTATTCTCCAGTGCAATAACAGTACTGAAATGAAGGCTAAAAGGGCATTCATGGGAGCCTTAAAAAAAAATTCAGGAAAAAAATAAGTAACTAAATAGTTACTTTTCACAGTAACGCATTACTTTTTGGTGTAAGTAACTGAGTTACTTTTTGAAATAACGTAACTAGTAACTGTAACTAGTTACTAGTTTTCAGTAACTAACCCAACACTGGTAAGGAGGGCGTGTGAAGGTACACAGCAGCGTTTACTACGGAAGTATTATTGCAGCAAAATGATATTGTAGTCCACTTCACGTGTGTGTGTCTGTTAGAGATGCGCGGTTTGCGGACACAACCGCGGAGTCCGCGGATTATCCGCGGGTCGGGCGGTTGAAATAAAAAAAAAATTAGATTTTATCCGTGGGTCGGGTCGGGCGGTTGAAATTTAAAAAAATTAGATTTTAAATAGATTCAGGCGGGTGGCAGTAAAACCAATTCGGAAATATATATACATAGTTAAATGTTGTTACCCACATACGAAAAACGAGCAGGCACCTGCAGCACGCCACAACAGAAGAAGAAAAAAAAAAGAGATGGCAACGCCGGCAGCAAACGTGGTACGCGATAAACTAAAAAAGGGAATACTAAAGACCAGGGAAAAAAAGGCCAGAAAAGTTCAGCGTGGACTCGTTTTTATGAGGTTGTAAATCAGGATGATAGTAATGCTGGCTACGTGATTTGCAAGAGCTGCGACGCTGTTTATGTCTACGACAGTCACAAAACCGGGACATCTAACATGGTGCATCACATTTGTGCAAAACCCCGAACCTCCACAAACACCCTGAGCATGAGCAGTTTCGTCCGCCGTGATCCCAGAAGAGAGCCACAGGATGTTAAAACAAGATAGAACGCAGCTGCCTGCAGCAGTTTGAGAGACGCGCGCGCGAGCGCGCTTGGAGGTGCGCTCAGCGCGGCTCCCAGATGATTGCGCACTGGTGTGCGTCTGGGCCGTGACAGCGTGGCACGCATTGAATGTCTCTGCTACATTGGATCAGTCTCCTTTCTTTAACAGGCAAAAGCTTTATAACCTCACTAATGCCTTGCATCGTCTATATTAGATATATAACAACGGGCGGGTGGCGGATGGCGGGCGGGTGCGGTTTTGATTAAATGTTAGTTCGGGTGGATGGCGGATGGTTGACGACTTTTGTGATTGGACCTTTTTTTCCTACGTTGTGTCTCAGTACTCAGATGTACACTATATTGCCAAAAGTATTTGGCCACCCATCCAAATGATCAGAATCACTGGACTGGACTCTAGAGCAGTGGAGACGTGTTCTCTGGAGTGATGAATCACGCTTTGCATCTGGCAATCTGATGGCCCAGTCTGGCTTTGGAGGTTGCCAGGAGAACGCTACATTTCGAACTGCATTGTGCCGAGTGTGAAATTTAGTGGAGGAGGAATTATGGTGTGGGGTTGTTTTTCAGGATTTGTGCTCGGCCCCTTAGTTCGAGTGAAAGGAACTTTGAATGCTCCAGGATACCAAAACGTTTTGGGACAATTCCATGCTCCCAACCTTGTGGGAACAGTTTGGAGCGGGCCCCTTCCTCTTCCAACATGGCCTCTCTTTGCCATACCTGCCAACAACTACGGTTTTCCCGTAATGAGTACGATTTTTGATCATCCAGTGGTAAAAAATCGAAGCTGTGTAGCGCAGGGGATAAAAATATACGGGAAACATTAACGATGATTGGTTGGTTTACATCAGGGGTGCTCATTACGTCGATCGCGAGCTACCGGTCGATCGTGGAGGGTGTGTCAGTCGATCACCAGCCAGGTATTAAAAAAATAGTCCTAAAAATGAGCGATCATAGATCTTCACTATGACGTCACTTTCGTCACTTGATTGACATTCACGGCACCCGAGGGTCTTCTGAGATGACGCTGGCTGCTGCCAGCTCATTAAAATTACCGACTGGAAGGCGAGAAACACTTTATTTCAACAGACTCTGGCGCCGTACCTGTCGTCAAAACTCCAAAGACCGACTGCACAGTTGCACAGTTGCGCTAACAAAATAAGAGTCTCAGAAAGCTGGCGTGCACAAGCTAGCAAGCTACGGAGTTTGCCGACAATGTATTTCTTGTAAAGTGTATACAAAGGAGTACGGAAGCTGGACAAATAAGATGCCAAAAACCAACCACTTTCATGTGGTATTGGACAGAAAGGAGGACTTTTTTTCTCCTCCATTCGAAAATGCGGACGTTATCAGCACCACTGTCTGATTCCAATCAATGCAAGTCATCAGAATCAGGTAATACACCAACTTATATTCTTGTCTTCATGAAAGAAAGGAATCTATATGTGTTAAACATGCATGTATTATCTTTAAACACCTTTAACTTATTAACAATATTAACTATATGTGTTAAACATGCTTGTATTATCTTTAAACACCTTTTAACTTGTTAACAATATTAACTATATGTGTTAAACATGCTTGTATTATCTTTAAACACCTTTAACTTGTTAACAATATTAACTATAAGTGTTAAACATGCTTGTATTATCTTTAAACACCTTTAACTTGTTAACAATATTAACTATATGTGTTAAACATGCTTGTATTATCATTAAACACCTTTAACTTGTTAACAATATTAACTATATGTGTTAAACATGCTTGTATTATCTTTAAAAACCTTTAAGTTGTTAACAATATTAACTATATGTATTAAACATTCTTGTATTATCATTAAACACCTTTAACTTGTTAACAATATTAACTATATGTGTTAAACATGCTTGCATTATCATTAAACACCTTTAACGTGTTAACAATATTAACTATATGTGTTAAACATGCTTGTATTATCATTAAACACCTTTAACTTGTTAACAAAAACATATATTTCATAAATAAGTAAATATAAATTATATATATGAATGAGGTAGATCCCCACGACTTGATCAATTGAAAAGTAGCTCGCCTGCAGAAAAAGTGTGAGCACCCCTGGTTTACATGATTGCTTAATTGGTTTACTATGATGAGTCACGATTGGTTAAGATTAGGGCAAAATATTACGGGCGGGTCATTGAACCAGGAAAGGAAATCACAACAAATGACGACGATAGAGAAGGAGGAATAATCAAGCGGGCGATTTATATCATACAGATACTGTTAGAATAATTTAATCTAAGTTATCACAAAAACTCAATGAGTTCCCAGCGAGAAGACCAAAATCTGTCTTTGAACCTACCAAGAAGAAGGCTTGTAAAACTCCACTGTGTAGGATGGGAAGCAACATGAAGGTGTTCTGTTTTCTTTCATGTAGGCGAAGTTGGTAGAGTGGCCGTGCCAGCAATCGGAGGGTTGATGGTTACTGGGGTTCAATCTCCACCTTCTACCATCCTAGTCACGTCCGTTGTGTCCTTGGGCAAGACACTTCACCCCTTGCTCCTGATGGCTGCTGGTTAGCGCCTTGCATGGCAGCTCCCGCCATCAGTGTATGAATGGGTGAATGTGGAAATACTGTCAAAGCGCTTTGAGTACCTTGAAGGTAGAAAAGCGCTATACAAGTACAACCCATTTATCATTATCATTATTTATTATGTATTGTAATCAACAGAAAGATATTGTTTTAACCCAAGGACTACAAAGCGGAGAGAAGGCAGGATCTGCCCAAGTTCCAGACACCGCTTTTTTGAACTCTTTTACAAACCTCTTTTTTGAAGTATTTTACGAACCTTTCTTTGAACTGTTTTACGACCTTTTCTGTGAAGTGTTTACAACCTTTTATTTTGAACTGTTCTGTAAAAAAAAAAGGCAAGGCTGTTTACGACCCACGTCCCTTTTAGAAGCAGCTGTTGCCACGTGGTCAGGGGAAGTCCAAATAAAGGAGGAGGCGTACAATCTTTCGCCAGAGCGTGCTGGAGACTGTACAAGAGTACAGACCAGACGTTTCTCCTCAAATTGAGCCAAATTTAATTCGGTCTCGGTTCGATTCTTTGCTTCTATCAGTGTTTGAACCTGACAGATACACACATGATTGGAATTATAGACGCACAGATTGAGATATGCTTTTGCAAATAATTTTGCTCCAATAATATTCCCTAGTTTATTATTACAACAGAGATGCAAGCACAGACTGCAGACTGCCCTTCATAGTTAATGTTTCAGATAAAGTCACGATATCACCCGTGCTCCTTTGTCATTTCCTGCCACTCACCATGATGTCACCTTTAAGGAGCAGCGCTGGTTCGATGGTCACGCAAAGTCGCCTTCCCCCGCTTCCTTGAAGGTCACTGTAGACCAAACACAACACAAACAAGTCAGATGACTAAAGATTGCAAGATAGACTTGGGGAGCCAGAAGGATGTTCCTGTTCTGTTTCTTTTGTCCGTTTGCAGAGGATATTCAAATATGACTCAGTATCAGACTTTACAATTCGCAGCACTGTGATAAAACATAGAAAGGTAGAAGTGGCCGTTAAATACAAAAATTACTGTATTAAAAAATGGGGACGTGCTGATCATTTTTGTGGAAAAGTATGTGATCGCCATTGCTGATGAATGTATTTTCCCTCGAGCTGACTATTTATATTTAGTTCCCTGGCTGAAAAGCGGCTAGCAGCTAATTACAGTTGCGATCAAAAGTTGACATACGCGTGTAAAGAACATCATGTCATGGCTGTCTTGAGTTTACAATCATTTCTACAACTCTTATTTTTTGTAATAGAGTGATTGGAGCACATACTTGTTGGTCACAAAAACATTCATGAAGTTTGCTTCTTTTGAGTTTATTATGGGTTTACTGAAAATGTGACCAGCTGGGTCAAAAGTATACGTACAGCAATGTTAATATTTGTTTACATGTCCCTTGGCAAGTTTCACTGCAATAAGGCGCTTTTGGTAGCCATCCACAAGCTTCTGCTTGAATTTTTGACCACAAAATTGGTGCAGTTCAGCTAAATGTGTTGGTTTTCTGACATGGACTTGTTTCTTCAGCATTGTCCACACATTTAAGTCAGGGCTTTGAGAAGGCCATTCTAAAACCTTCATCCTAGCCTGATTTAGCCGTTCCTTTACCACTTTTGACGTGTGTTTGGGGTCATTGTCCTGTTGGAACACCCAACTGCGCCCAAGACCCAACCTTCGGGCTGATGATTTTAGCTTGTCCTGAAGAATTTGGAGGTAATCCTCATTTTTCATTGTCCCATTTAAAGCACCAGTTCCATTGGCAGCAAAACAGGCCCAGAGCATAATACTACCACCACCATGCTTGACGGAAGGAATGGTGTTCCTGGGATTAAAGGCGCTCAGTCGTCCATTTTTTTATTTTGATTTTCAATAATGTGTTTATATTTAATTTACAGTAATATGCTGTAAAAAAAACAAAAAAAAACTGAATTTTACAATACAATTTTGGCAACTGAGCCTGCCAGTTTTGTACTGTAAAATCTATATATTTTTAACAGTGTTGTAAAAAAATGATCAAATGCATAGGCAACCAAGTAATAATATCATGAGGCGATTCCTTATACATTTTTATATTCATACAAGCGGCTGTAATTGCGATGTGAAAAGGAGTGTGACACCCCTGCAATACAGGAAGCACAGGGAGAGTGTACACTGCAAAAAGTCAGTGTTCAAAAACAAGAAAAAAAAATACAAAAATGAGAGGTATTTTATTTGAACTAAGCAAAATTATGGCTTGTCAAGACTTTCCAAAACAAGTAAAATTAGCTAACCTCAATGAACCCAAAAATACCTTAAAATTAAGTATATTCTCATTAATAACAAGTGCACTTTTCTTGGTAGAAAAAAAAGAGACCTTTTTGCTCAATATGTTGAAAAATATTCTTAAATGAAGTAAATGCTAGTGCCATTATCTTGACATAATGATATGCGCTCGGCATCATGATTTTTTGAAATTTGCTTGAAATAAGAAATGATGACTTTAAAAAAGTAGTTTTATACTTGTGAGTGTTGATGACACAGCTTTGCAACACTTGATATTCTAGTTTCAAGCATGTTTTACTCAATATAGGTCATCAAATCTCAGCAACAAGCTGTAATATCTTACTGAGATCTTTTAGGACCAAAACACTTGAAACAAGTAAAACACTCTAACATAAAATCTGCTTAGTGAGAAGAATTACCTTATCAGACAGAAAATAAGCAAATATCACCCTTATTTGAGATATTTCATCTTACTTAGATTTCCCTTTTTGCAGTGTGGGCACGAACACAATATTTCTACTCTGTAGTTCTAATAAAATTAATATACAGTATTTCCTGACACTACACAGTACGTAAAAGGAAAAAGTCCCCCAAAAAACTCACTATATGCCTGACGTGTAGACCAACTGCATGGACTGGTAGATCTTCAGGAAGGGGTAGTAACCTGTGGAGACACAAGGAGTATTCATCATCATCATCATCATCATCCTCGCACGGAGGAATGTGCTGACTGCCATCCCTCCGTCCTGATGGACGACATCATCAGATTAAAGATAAACACACTTAAGTGTGTGTGTGTGTGTGTGTGTGTGTGTGTGTGTGTGTGTGTGTGTGTGTGTGTGTGTGTGTGTGTGTGTGTGTGTGTGTGTGACATTCTACATGGTTAACATTGCTGGGATTCAGCAGGGGTCAGTCCCTCAAGGTTCACTATGTGGACAAAAGTATTGGGACACCTCGTCTACAATGGGTAAAGAGACTATACTAACATGTACTGGAGTAAAAGTACATTTACCGTATTTTCCAGACCATAGGGCTCTCTGGATTATAAGGCGCACTGCCGGTGAGCGGGTCTATTTTTTATTTATTTATTTTTTTCATATATAAGGCGCATTAAAGGAGTCATATTATGATTTTTTTCTAAATGTAAAAGACTTCCTTGTGGTCTACATAACATGTAACGGTGGTTCTATGGTCAAAATGTTGCATAGATGATGTTTTACACATCATCTTCATGTCGCTTTCTGACAGTCTCTTCAGGATGCGCCGTTTTGTGGGCGGTCTTATTTACGTGGCTCACCTTCGACATAGTCTTGTACCCGTCATCTTTGTTGTAGCGGTGTAGCGTGCAAGGACGGGAGTGGAAGAAGTGTCAAAAGATGGCGCTAACTGTTTTAATGACATTCAGACTTTACTTCAATCAATAACGGAGCATCATCTCCTCATCCGTGGATCAATAATGCAACAACAACACCCGAAATGTGTCCCGTGAAAAACCGTTCGACCAGAACTCTCTAATAACTAAAGTTTCTTGGATGAATAATGTAAACTCACTACACCGGTATGTTTTAGCGCTTCATGGCGAGTTTACTGACAGATATAAGTAAGAACTTTACACTACTTTATATTAGAAATGGCAATAGTAGAGGATGAATGTCCCATAACAAGAAGATAGAGAAAAAGAAGAAACTTATCGACTGCGAATGCGCGGAAATTTTCAGGACTTATGCAGATCTCAAATACAGATCAGCAGGTACGAGAAGGTAAGAAAAGTCGTTATTGTATAATATTGCGAAACAAAACGCCAGATAATTTGTCTTACCTTATACACACACCATAATAATACTCCTATGTTGAAGCACAGTACAATCCATCAAGCGGTGCGGCTTCATAGCTTACCAAAGTCCTACTAAAACATTTTGATAGATTTTTGAGCGCCGTGTGTATTGTTCTATATTTTCATATAACATTTTGACGTTGTTTACTTGAGTCATATTGCAGTCTACACGTATCTCTTATGTGTGACTGTCACACTTATCATTTCACCATGTACCAAAAAAAATAGCTTAGAGGTCGGTAAGCACAACCAACATTATTCCGTACATTAGGCGCACCGGGTTATAAGGGGCACTGTCGAGTTTTGAGAAAATGAAAATGAAAGACTTTTAAGTGCGCCTTATAGTCCGAAAAATACGGTACAGTAAATATATAGACGTAGTACAAAGACTCATGTGTTTTGTCTCAGTAAGTGTGTACAACATAACTTTTAATACATATATTAAGTACTTCTGCCACCTACAGGGAGGACCAGGATGTCACTATTGCAGAATAAACTCCTCATCAGGAAACAACAACAAGGCCATGAAAAAAAACATCCGAACGGAACTCTCTAATAACTAAAGTTCCTTGGGTGAATTATGTGAACTCACTACACCGGTATGTTTTAGCGCTTTCATGGCGAGTTTACTGACAGATATCAGTAAGAACTTTACACTACTTTATATTAGAAATGGCAACAGCGGAGGATGAATGTCCCATAACAAGAAGATAGAGGAAAAGAAGAAGCTTATCGACTACGGCGTTGTCAGCACGGACTACAAAGGCGGACGTGCGCAATTCTTCAGGATTTATGCAGATCCCAAATACATACCAGCAGGTACCAGAAGGTAAGAAAAGTTTATTTTGTATAATATTGCGAAACATACGCCAGATATGTCTTACTTTATACACACACCATAATACTCCTATGTTGAAGCACATCAAACAGTGCAAACTACACTTATCTCTTATGTTTGACTGCCATTTACTGGTCACACTTATCATTACAGCATGTACCAAATAAAATTGCTTCGAGGTGGGTAAGCTCAATCAAACTTATTCCTTACATTAGGCGCACCAGGTTATAAGGTGCACTGTCGAGTTTTGAGGGGATTTTGAGTGCGCCTTATAGTCTGGAAAATACATTGTTACATTTTACTGAACTATAAATAAAAGTGCAAGTGTAAAATATTTTCATGTCAAAAAGTACTACCAAAAGGGTGGTACTGTTTATGAATTAAAGTGAAAAAATATAATAAATAATAATAATATTTTTTCCTAAATATTTATTTTGCGTCCTATTTATTTAGTAATACATTATTTTGGTATGTTTAATTTATTTTGTAAACACTTTGTTCCTTAGTTTGTATCGCAGTTTCTTTCATCAGTGCATTCATTTTCAATTTCTCTGCCTATTAGCAAATGATGACAATCAAGCAGGAAGAAGATATAAGATCAAATATACGCAGCTTCTTCCTGCTCCTTTTCGGACACGTTGAACCGCGTTAGTGTGAGCATAAAATAAGCTCCTTTGTGTAACTTGTCAAGCATGGAGCCAGGTAAAATACTTGGAAAATAAAATACTCGGGTGAAAGTAGAAGTGCAGATTTTAAGATTAGGCTTTGATAAAAATACACAAATATGTAAAAAAATTAATTATAATATTTGTTACATAAGGTGTCCGTTTGTGAGGTCACTGAGAGCCTGCATCACAAATGTGAGTTGAGGTCTTTTCAATCAATCAATCAATGTTTACTTATATAGCCCTAAATCACGAGTGTCTCAAAGGGCTGCACAAGCCACATCAGGGCAAGGAAAAACTCAACCCAATGGGACAATGAGAAACCTTGGGAGTGGACCGCAGATGTGCCCCCCCCCCCCCCCCGGGCGACCGGTGCAATAGACGTCGAGTGGATCTAGCATAATATTGTGAGAGTCCAGTCCATAGTGGATCTAACATAATAGTGTGAGAGTCCAGTCCGTAGTGGATCTAACATAACAGTGTGAGAGTCCAGTCCATAGTGGATCTAACATAATAGTGTGAGAGTCCAGTCCGTAGTGGATCTAACATAATAGTGTGAGAGTCCAGTCCATAGTGGATCTAACATAATAGTGTGAGTCCAGTCCATAGTGGATCTAACATAATAGTGAGAGTCCAGTCCATAGTGGATCTAACATAATAGTGAGAGTCCAGTCCATAGTGGATCTAACATAATAGTGTGAGAGTCCAGTCCGTAGTGGATCTAACATAACAGTGTGAGAGTCCAGTCCATAGTGGATCTAACATAATAGTGTGAGAGTCCAGTCCGTAGTGGATCTAACATAATAGTGTGAGAGTCCAGTCCATAGTGGATCTAACATAATAGTGTGAGTCCAGTCCATAGTGGATCTAACATAATAGTGAGAGTCCAGTCCATAGTGGATCTAACATAATAGTGTGAGAGTCCAGTCCATAGTGGATCTAACATAATAGTGAGAGTCCAGTCCATAGTGGATCTAATATAATAGTGAGAGTCCAGTCCATAGTGGATCTAACATAATAGTGAGAGTCCAGTCCATAGTGGATCTAACATAATAGTGAGAGTCCAGTCCATAGTGGATCTAACATAATAGTGTGAGAGTCCAGTCCATAGTGGATCTAACATAATAGTGTGAGAGTCCAGTCCATAGTGGATCTAATATAATAGTGAGAGTCCAGTCCATAGTGGATCTAACATAATAGTGAGAGTCCAGTCCATAGTGGATCTAACATAATAGTGAGAGTCCAGTCCATAGTGGATCTAACATATTAGTGAGAGTCCAGTCCATAGTGGATCTAACATAATAGTGTGAGAGTCCAGTCCGTAGTGGATCTAACATAATAGTGTGAGAGTCCAGTCCATAGTGGATCTAACATAATAGTGTGAGTCCAGTCCATAGTGGATCTAACATAATAGCGAGAGTCCAGTCCATAGTGGATCTAACATAATAGTGTGAGAGTCCAGTCCATAGTGGATCTAACATAATAGTGAGAGTCCAGTCCATAGTGGATCTAACATAATAGTGTGAGAGTCCAGTCCATAGTGGATCTAACATAATAGTGAGAGTCCAGTCCATAGTGGATCTAACATAATATTGTGAGAGTCCAGTCCGTAGTGGATCTAACATAATAGTGAGAGTCCAGTCCATAGTGGATCTAACATAATAGTGAGAGTCCAGTCCGTAGTGGATCTAACATAATAGTGAGAGTCCAGTCCATAGTGGATCTAACATAATAGTGAGAGTCCAGTCTATAGTGGATCTAACATAATAGTGAGAGTCCAGTCCATAGTGGATCTAACATAATAGTGAGAGTCCAGTCCATAGTGGATCTAACATAATAGTAATCATAATCTGTGGCACCAAACTCAGCCGAGTGTGTTCCAGGAGTCTTACTGAGATGAATAATGGACATTTGGAGGAGAAGCATGGAGTCTCTGACTGATAAGAATAAAAACACACACCTCCTTCTCCTTGGAAGTTGGGGAGGGATGGAATGAGAACTTGGTGCAGGAAGAGCGGGCTGCTGTTCATCTTGATGGCTCCGGACAGAAGACCCCCGAAATAGTAGATATACCTGATGAATCCAATACACCGCTTCTTAGTATCGTTATCAAGTAATGAACTCAAATCCCTGGAAGACGAGACTAAACATGAGAGCCAGCCAGGAGCAGGCATGCTAATGGCTAAGCTAGCTTTAAACAACACCAAGAAATAATTGCTAAGTAAAGTTTGAGAAGTGTAGATGTTAGCATGTTACAGGAAGTTGACACGTATATTAATAAGACTCTAAGTGGCTCCCTGGAGCTTTTTCAAAAAAGGACAAACATGACACAAACCTTCATTGTTGAACTCACCGTAGTTTGTTTACGTGTACAACTGTCTTTGACGCTGCCACAGAAAGATGTGTTTTATGCCACCCCTTCTTTGTCTCATTTTGTCCACCAAACGTTTTATGCTGTGCGTGAATGCACAAAAGTGAGCTTTGTTGATGTTACTGACTTGTCGGAGTGCTAATCAGGCATATTTAGTCACTGCAAGCTAATCGATGCTAACATGCTATTTAGGCTAGCTGTATGTACATATTGCATCATTATGCCTTATTTGTAGGTATGTTTGAGATCGTTTAATTTCCTTCACCTTTGTCCTCTGTGTATTTAATTTATAGTTGCATGTCTCATGACACATTATCTGCATAGAATAGAATAGAAAGTACTTTATTGATCCCTGGGGGAAATTCAGCACCACAGTTCGCTCACAATAAACAATAAACACTTAGGTATTTTTTACATGTGAATAATATAAATACAGTCTATTATACAGCATTATTCACATGTGAATAATATAAATACAGTCTATTATACAGCATTATTCAGATGTGAATAATATAAATACAGTCTATTATACAGCATTATTCACATGTGAATAATATAAATACAGTCTATTATACAGCATTATTCACATGTGAATAACATAAATACAGTCTATTATACAGCATTATTCACATGTGAATAATATAAATAGTCTATTATACAATATTATTCACATGTGAATAATATAAATAGTCTTTTATACAGCATTATTCACATGTGAATAATATAAATGCAGTCTATTATACAGCATTATTCACATGATAATAACATAAATACAGTCTATTATACAGCATTAATGTGAATAATATAAATACAGTCTATTATACATCATTATTCACATGTGAATAATATAAATACAGTCTATTATAAAGCATTATTCACATGTGAATAATATAAATAGTCTTTTATACAGCATTATTCACATGTGAATAATATAAATGCAGTCTATTATACAGCATTATTAACATGTGAATAACATAAATACAGTCTATTATACAGCATTATTCACATGATAATAACATAAATACAGTCTATTATACAGCATTATTTACATGTGAATAACATAAATACAGTCTATTATACAGTATTATGCACATGTGAATAATATAAATACAGTCTATTATACAGCATTATTCACATGTGAATAACATAAATGCAGTCTATTATACAGCATTATTCACATGTGAATAATATAAATACAGTCTATTATACAGCATTATTCACATGTGGATAATATAAATACAGTCTATTATACAGCATTATTCACTTGTGTGAATAATGACGTATGTGTGTGTGTGTGCCATGTTGTTCCAGACCACAGCAAACGTTACCCAGCTTGCAAAGATTGTAAAAAATCCATTAGAAGATAGCCTGCCTTTCCTTTTAACTTGGACACACACATCTATACCTTTGGTCATTTAAGCCAGTCATTTCCAGGAGTTATCTCATCCTCTGAGAAGCCTCCGTTTTACTAATATTTTCCATTGTTGTAAAAAAATGTGTAGAATAAACGACAACGAAGATTTGCTTCAGCCTGCGACACATAGTCATTTTGATAGTAGGCTAATATAGACACTTACATCATGTGTTGCCTTCATTATAACACTTATATAAGCCTTTTAATTTTTGCGAATTTTTAGTTTTTTTGTTGTACTTTTGGTCCAATATGGCTCTTTCAACATTTTGGGTTGCCGACCCCTGACCTAGAGAGAGGATAATATAACAAGTGTTGGTGTGTCAGCATTCAGTACATGACATGGATCGATCCATAAATTGGTGGTGTCGATACCAAGGGTTGTATCAGTATATGATTGATACTAAAGTCGATATTTAAATTTTTTCAAAATGTTTTTTTGTTGTTTTTGTTCATGTGTACAAACTCAGGGGAATAATTCCCTGGACACATGGAGGACTTTGAGAGCAAAAACCAAAGGATTTAAATGAGTACTAGATAGTTTTTGTATTTGTTTAAGTATTATGTAGTATTGACTGTTTTGCTGAAACAATTGAATGTAATACAAGGGACTAAGGAACTACTTTAAATATTGTGTTGACATTGTTAAACTGTCAACAGCACTCACCAATAATACATTGAAAAACTGATAGTTAATACATGTGTTGGTATCAGTCGATCCTGCGCATGCATGACCAGAATTGGCCGCATAAAATTCTGATGGAATCATCCCTTGTGAATTGTGTACCAATCACCGCATGAGTCTTTAAAGCGTGTTACACTTTGCACCTGCAGAGGGAGCCATTGAGCAGTAAATAATCCACACTATTTACACAATAGGAAACAACACAAATATGTCACTATTATATAGATGAGGGGTCGGCAACCCAAAACGTTGAAAGAGCCAAATTGGACCAAAAATACAAAAACAAATCCGTCTGGAGCCACAAAAATATATAAAATATATATATAAGTCTTATAATGAAGGCAACACATGATGTAAGTATCTATATTAGCTATAATAGCCTACTATCAAAATGACTATGTTTCGCAGGCTGAAGCAAATCTTCGTTGACAGAAATGTTGAAATGTACCGTATTTTTCGGACTATAAGTATAAGTCGCACCGGCCGAAAATGCATAATAAAGAAGGAAAAAAACATATATAAGTCGCACTGGAGTATAAGTCGCATTTTGGGGGGAAATGTATTTGATAAAAGCCAACACCAAGAATAGACATTTGAAAGGCAATTTAAAATAAATAAAGAATAGTGAACAACAGGCTGAATAAGTGTACGTTATATGACCCATAAATAACCAACTGGTATGTTAACGTAACATATTATGGTAAGAGTCATTCAAATAACTATAACATATAGAACATGCTATACGTTTACCAAACAATCTGTCACTCCTAATCGCTAAATCCCATGAAATCTTATACGTCTAGTCTCTTACGTGAATGAGATAAATAATATTATTTCATATTTTACGCTAATGTGTTAATAATTTCACACATAAGTCGCTCCTGAGTATAAGTCGCACTATGAAAAAAACTGTGACTTATAGTCCGAAAAATACGGTAATATTTATTCTACACATTTTTACAACATTAGAAACCATTAGTAAATCAGAGGCTACTCAGAAGGTGAGATAACTTGTTCATATTGTTGTTACTCAGCCAGCGTTTGTGGGTCTGATGGACCCGTTGCATTTTGTGGCTTTTAATGCCTCACAATCAAACACTTTTATGTTAAAATACCAAACAGATGTTTACCTTATTCCAATAAACATCTGTTGAGTATTTTAACATAAAAGTGTTTGATTGTGAGGCATTAAAAGCCACAAAATGCAACGGGTCCATCAGACCCACAAACGCTGGCTGAGTAACAACAATATGAACATTACACAAGGCTTAAATGAGCTCAAATATACCTACAAATAAGGCATAATGATGCAATATGTACATACAGCTAGCCTAAATAGCATGTTAGCATCGATTAGCTTGCAGTCATGCACTGACCAAATATGCCTGATTAGCACTCCAACAAGTCAATAACATCAACAAAGCGCACCTTTTGTGCATTTATGCACAGCATAAAACGTTTGGTGGACAAAATGAGACAAAGAAGGAGTGGAAGATTTTACATGTAAACAAAGTGTTGCGTCACGGTCCACACTGTGGTGAGTTCAAGAACCACCAAACGATGTCCACCAAATACTCTAATCAGTGAAGCGTACACACACACACATATTAAACAGTGGACTTTCTCACAATCGGGAAGGTTTGTGTCATGTTTGTCCTCAAACAAAAAAAAATACTAACACAAAAACAATCTTTTTCCATTTCCAATCCTTTTATAAAAATGCTCCAGGGAGCCACTGGGGCGGCAATAAAGAGCCGCGTGTTGCTGACCCCCAATAAAGATAAATATACAAGCATAGAAATGCTGTATACTTCTGCGCACACTTCATGTTTGGCTTAACTAGCATGCAAAAAAAAAAGCAAAGGATTCAACCCTTCCTGTTTCCCCCCTCAGACCCCCCACTTGTAAGCACCCTGTGGCCTCTACCTGTTTTGTGATGGCTGGAGGGAGGAGGCCACCTTATCTTCACAGAACTTCCTCATGGCCAGAGTACTGAGAGCCTGGTCCGCCCTGCACACACACACACACACACACACACACACACACACACACACACACACACACACACACACACACACACACACACACATACTGGTTGTCATTTGGAATGGGGACCAAGTTTTTGATCATGACTTATGGGGACCAGCCTTTCTACAGGTGGTGGAGGCATAAAAAAAATGGTGTAAAATGTCCACTGGCCAGTTAGCTCATACACGTCTTTAAATCTCTGGATTGATGAAGTAATGTGCGGATCATTCTTACTGGGGACCCTGGGGAAAAAGAGTTCATATGGTTCATGGGGACCAAATTGAAATAATTTTGCATAATTCACACAAATTAGTACATGACTACTGAGGACCATTTAAAAAGAACAAAAGTTGAAAGTAAATATGACATGATGGTCAGAATACATCACTACAGCTGTCCTCTTATAGGAAGTTTCACCACTTAAATGTTTTAAAGCAAATCCTGCATCTTCTGTGACATTACTGAAAACTGCTATTTAGCAGTCCTCTGCAACTCCAACTACCATATATAGAAGGATGGAACATTCTGAATGTAATCATACTTTAAAGGCCTACTGAAACCCACTACTACCGACCACGCAGTCTGATAGTTTATATATCAATGATGAAATCTTAACATTGCAACACATGCCAATACGGCCGGGTTAGTTTACTAAAGTGCAATTTAAAATTTCGCGCGACATACCCTGCTGAAAACGTCTCGGTATTGTAGAGGACATTTTGGGACAGCATGGTGGCCAGCTATTAAGTCGTCTGTTTTCATCACAAAATTCCACAGTATTCTGGACATCTGTGTTGGTGAATCTTTTGCAATTTGTTCAATGAACAATGGAGACAGCAAAGAAGAAAGCTGTAGGTGGGAAGCGGTGTAGTGCGGCCGACTGCAGCAACACAAACACAGCCGGTGTTTCATTGTTTACATTCCCGAAAGATGACAGTCAAGCTTTACCATTGGCCTGTGGAGAACTGGGACAACAGAGACTCTTACCAGGAGGACTTTGAGTTGGATATGCAGACACAGTACCGTGAGTACGCTTCCAAACATTTGATCGCGTGCCGCTATGTGCATGTCACGTACGTAACTTTGGGGGCTTTGGGGAAATATATGTGCTGTATGAACTTTGGGGAGGTGAACGGTACTTTGGGCTGTGGGATTGAGTGTGTTGTGCAGGTGTTTGAGTTGTATTGGCGGGTTATATGGACGGGAGGGGGGAGGTGTTTGTTATGCGGGATTCATTTGTGGCATATTAAATATAAGCCTGGTTGTGTTGTGGCTAATAGAGTATATATATGTCTTGTGTTTATTTACTGTTTTAGTCATTCCCAGCTGAATATCAGGTCCCACCCGCCTCTCACAGCATCTTCCCTATCTGAATCGCTCCCACTGCCCTCTAGTCCTTCACTCTCACTTTCCTCATCCACAAATCTTTCATCCTCGCTCAAATTAATGGGGAAATCGTCGCTTTCTCGGTCCGAATCGCTCTCGCTGCTGGTGGCCATGATTGTAAACAATGTGCAGATGTGAGGAGCTCCACAACCTGTGACGTCACAAGGCTTTTTTATCAGCGACCAAAAGTTGCAAACTTTATCGTCGATGTTCTCTACTAAATCCTTTCAGCAAAAATATGGCAATATCGCGAAATGATCAAGTATGACACATAGAATGGACCTGCTATCCCCGTTTAAATAAGAAAATCGCATTTCAGTAGGCCTTCAAGGCATACTTTCCAACCCTTCCGATTTTCCCGGGAGACTCCTGAATTTCAGTGCCCCTCCCGAAAATCTCCCTGGGCAACCATTCTCCCGAATTTCTCCCGAATTCCACCTGGACAACAATATTGGGGGCGTGCCTAAAAGGCACTGCCTTTAGCGTCCTCTACAACCTGTCGTCACGTTCAATTTTCCTTCATACAAACAGCGTGCCAGCCCAATCACATAATATATGCTGCTTTTACACACACACATAAGTGAATGCAATGCATACTTGGTCAACAGCCATACAGGTCACACTGAGGGTGGCCGTATAAACAACTTTAACACTGTTACAAATATGCGCCACACTGTGAACCCACACCAAACAAGAATGACAAACACATTTTGGGAGAACATCCGCACTGTTACACATTACACAACAGAACAAATACCCAGAACCCCTTGCAGCACCAACTCTTCCGGGACGCAACAATATACACCCCCCGCTACCACCAAACCCCGCCCACCTCAACCCATCTCCCGAATTCGGAGGTCTCAAGGTTGGCAAATATGCTTTAAGGTAATAATTAGAGATGTCCGATAATATCGGCCTGCCGATATTATCGGACGATAAATGCTTTAAAATGTAATATGGGAAATTATCAGTATCGGTTTTTCTATTATCAATATCGTTTGTTTTTTTTGTTTGATTTTTTTTGTTTTTTTAATTAAATCAACATAAAAAAACAGAAGATACACTTACAATTAGTGCACCAACCCAAAAAACCTCCCTCCACCATTCACACAAAAGGGTTGTTTCTTTCTGTTATTAATATTGTGGTTCCTACATTATATATCAATATATATCAATACAGTCTGCAAGGGATACAGTCCGTAAGCACACATGATTGTGCGTGCTGCTGGTCCACTAATAGTACTAACCTTTAACACTTAATTTTACTCATTTTCATTAATTACTAGTTTCTATGTAACTGTTTTTATATTGTTTTACTTTCTTTTTTATTCAAGAAAATGTTTTTAATTTATTTATTAATTTATTAATAAATAAATAAAATAATTAAATAATAAATAAATTAAATTAATTAATTAAATTAAATAAATTAATAATTATTAATTTATTTTATTAATTTATTTTACTTATTTTATTTATTTATTTATTTTTATAAAGGACCTTATCTTCACCATACCTGGTTGTCCAAATTAGGCATAATAATGTGTTAATTCCATGACTGTATATATCAGTATCGGTTGATATCGGTATCGGTAATTAAAGAGTTGGACAATATTGGAATATGGGATATCGGCAAAAAGCCATTATCGGACATCCCTAGTTTTTTTCATTCTTTATTACGCATTTTCGGCCGGTGCGACTTATACTCCGAAAAATACGGTAATCCAAATTTCCCAGTAAACATGTTTTATGAGCCAAAGCTTAAAAATCACTTAGGCATCTTCAGAATGGATCTGACTCTCATTTAAAAAGGTTTCCCTTTCAGGGACCTGTTTTTTTTGTCCCCATACCGTCAGCGGTCCCCTAAAGGTGACTGTGTAAACAGAGCGATATCCCCATTAAGTAAGCATTGCCAGAACACACACACACATAGAGAGAGAGAGTGGCTTTCAGCAGATCATTTCCATGATGAGTCCCACACCAGACTCTCTCCATGCCAGGAGCGACATGGAGAGGATACAGCTGGCATGGGCCACAGGATTCCAGTGTTCCTGTGCAAAATCCACTGGGCTTAATTCATCAAACGGCACCTTGAAAGTGGAAATTGTGGCAGTGTCTTTTTTGTGTGTGTGTGTGTGTGTGTGTCAATGGAGAAAACATCCAAATGCTGCTCTCTTCCATGCAAGTAAACTAAGAGTAAGAAGATGCCACTCACCCTGCTGAGATCTTGCTGTAGTGCATGTAGGCTGCAATGATCACTCCTGTTTTGCCTTTGTTGCCCTGCACAAACATGACAATAAATGCTCCAATTGGCGCATCTGTTCAAGGCGTGTGGTCTACTAAGGCAACTGACTGTTTAAAATCATCTCCACTAACGTCAAAAAAAAAAAATGCATCAACAGTGTTGCCATTTCTAATATAAAGTAGTGTAAAGTTCTTACTTATATCTCTCAGTAAACTCGCCATGAAAGCGCTAAAACATACCGGTGTAGTGAGTTTACATTATTCACCCAAGGAACTTTAGTTATTAGAGAGTTCCGGTCGGACGTTTTTTCACGGGACACATTTCCGGCCTTTTTGTTGCATCAGTGAGGAGCAACTTTTCGTACTTTCTGGTACCTGCTGATCTGGATTTGGGATCTGCATAAATCCTGAAAAATTGCGCGCATCTGCCTGTGCAGTCCGTGGCGACGACGCCGTAGTCGATAAGCTTCTTCTTTTTCTCTAACTTCGTGTTCTCTATCTTGTTATTCATCCTCCGCTATTGCCATTTCTAATATAAAGTAGTGTAAAGTTCTTACTTATATCTGTCAGTAAACTCGCCATGAAAGCGCTGAAACATACCGGTGTAGTGAGTTTACATTATTCACCCAAGGAACTTTAGTTATTAGAGAGTTCCGGTCTGACGTTTTTTTCACGGGACACATTTCCGGCTTTTTTGTTGCATTAGTGAGCCACGGACGAGGAGCAACTTTTCGTACTTTCTGGTACCTGCTGATCTGTATTTGGGATCTGCATAAATCCTGAAAGATTGCGCGCATCTGCCTGTGTAGTCCGTGGCGACGACGCCGTAGTCGATAAGCTTCTTCTTTTTCTCTAACTTCTTGTTCTCTATCTTGTTATTCATCCTCCGTTGTTGCCATTTCTAATATAAAGTAGTGTAAAGTTCTTACTTATATCTGTCAGTAAACTCGCCATGAAAGCGCTAAAACATACCGGTGTAGTGAGTTTACATTATTCACCCAACAAACTTTAGTTATTAGAGACTTCCGTTTGGACGTTTGTTGTTTCCGGATGAGGAGATGCTGCTCCATTATTGATTGAAGTAAAGTCTGAATGTCATTAAAACAGTTAGCGCCATCTTTTGACACTCCTTCCACTCCCGTCCTTGCACGCTACACCGCTACAACAAAGATGACGGGGAGAAGACGCCGTCGAAGGTGAGCCACGTAAATAAGACCGCCCACAAAACGGCGCATTCTGAAGCAATTTGAAGATCTATGCAACATTTTGAGCAATGAACCAGCATTACATGTTATGTAGACCACAAGGAAGTCTTTTACATTTAGAACAAAATGAAAGTTGGAGGCGTTATAAATGAAGCGTATTCAAACAACTTAATGAAGTCATTTTGATTGTGATTTGCATTCATAGTCACAGGAACATTTGAGGAAATTAGGCCGTTCCTTGATCATCCGAGCTCTAATGATCGAGCTCTCCCCCGTGATGTTTTCTTCCAAACATTGTGACGCATTCCAAGAACATTCCAGCATCAAATTCCTAATGTGACCCCCCACCCCCTTCCTCCCCTCTGGACATCAGGAAGTAGGCTGCACCGCTTCACAGTGAGCACAAATTAAAGCTCGTTAGGCAGGACTGTGCCTCTCAATGGAGGACTTCTCCTTCTTCTTCCTCCTTTCTGGCCTAAATGACAGGAATTCTTGTATGTTGTCTGTTCCGGAGGTGGCGTGGGTTTTTTCAGGATTGAAATTTCCGCTGACCAAAACCGTTAAAATCCTGACCTCCTGTTTGCATTATGTGATGTGTTTATTCCATTGCACTATTAACATACTGTACATACAGTGCACCTAGATCAGGGGTCGGCAACCCAAAATGTTGAAAGAGCCTTATTGGACCAAAAATACAAAAACAAATCTGTCTGGAGCCGCAAAAAATTAAAAGCAATAATACATACAGATAGTGTGTCACGAGATATAAATTGAATTAATATGACTTAAAGGAAACTAAATGAGCTCAAATATAGCTACAAATGAGGCATAATTATGTAATATGTACATATAGCTAGCCTAAATAGCATGTTAGCATCGATTAGCTCGCAGTCATGCAGTGACCAAATATGTCTGATTAGCACTCCACACAAGTCAATAACATCAACAAAACTCACCTTTGTGGATTCATGCACAACGTTAAAAGTTTGGTGGACAAAATGAGACAGAAAAAGAAGTGGCATAAAACACGTCCTAGAAAGTCGCAGAAAGATATACGTGTAAACAAACTACGGTGAGTTCAAGGACTGCAAAAATTAGTAGGACAAAACGGCGCTCGCCAAATACTCGAATCAGTGAAGCATGTTTAATATAAACAGTGTGCTTTATAACAATTAGGGAGGTTTGTGTCATGTTTGTCCTCCTACAGAAACCATATTAAAACAAAAAAAAATTTTTTTTGCCCCTCAACTTTTTCCATTTTTCATACATTTTTGAAAAAGCTCCAGAGAGCCACTAGGGCGGCGCTAAAGAGCCGCATGCGGCTCTAGAGCTGCGGGTTGCCGACCCCTGACCTAGATGAACATACTGTACATACAGTGCACCTAGATGAACATACTGTACATACAGTGCATCCAGAAAGTATTCACAGCGCCTCAGCTGTTCCACATTTTGTTAGGTTACAGCCTTATTCCAAAATGAAAAAAAAAAAAAAAAAAAAAATTCCCTCAAAATTCTACACACAATACCCCATAATGACATTCTGAAGTTAAAAAAAAAAAAAAAGGTTTGTAAATGTTTTAAAAATTAGAAAAAACATGTGTCAAACTCATGATTTGGCCCGCCACACTGCAAAAAGTCAGTGGTCAAAAACAAGAAAAAAAATCAATAGAAATGAGGGGTATTTTATTTGAACTAAGCAAAATGATCTGCCAATAGAACAAGAAAATGTGGCTTGTCGAGACTTTCCAACACATGTACAAACCCCGTTTCCATATGAGTTGGGAAATTGTGTTAGATGTAAATATAAACGGAATACAATGATTTGCTAATCCTTTTCAACCCATATTCAGTTGAATATGCTACAAAGACAAATAATCATTAACTTTAGAATTTGATGCCAGCAACACGTGACAAAAAAGTTGGGAAATTTGGCAATAAATACTGGTAAAGTTGAGGAATGCTCATCAAACACTTATTTGGAACATCCCACAAGTGTGCAGGCAAATTGGGAACAGGCGGGTGCCATGATTGGGTATAAAAGTAGATTCCATGAAATGCTCAGTCATTCACAAACAAGGATGGGGCAAGGGTCACCACTTCGTCAACAAATGCGTGAGCAAATTGTTGAACAGTTTAAGAAAAACATTTCTCAACCAGCTACTGCAAGGAATTTAGGGATTTCACCATCTTCGCTCTGTAATATCATCAAAGGGTTCAGAGAATCTGGAGAAATCACTGCACGTAAGCAGCTAAGCCCGTGACCTTCGAACCCTCAGGCTGTACTGCATCAACAAGCGACATAAGTGTGTAAAGGATATCACCACATGGGCTCAGGAACACTTCAGAAACCCACTGTCGGTAACTACAGTTGGTCGCTACATCTGTAAGTGCAAGTTAAAACTCCTATGCAAGGCGAAAACCGTTTTATCAACAACACCCAGAAACGCCGTCGGCTTCGCTGGGCCTGAGCTCATCTAAGATGGACTGATACAAAGTGGAAAAGTGTTCTGTGGTCTGACAAGTCCACATTTCAAATTGTTTTTGGAAACTGTGGACGTCGTGTCCTACGGACCAAAGAGGAAAAGAACCATCCGGATTGTTATAGGTGCAAAGTTGAAAAGCCAGCATGTGTGATGGTATGGGGGTGTATTAGTGCCCAAGACATGGGTAACTTACACATCTGTGAAGGTGCCATTAATGCTGAAAGGTACATTCAGGTTTTGGAGCAACAAATGTTGCCATCCAAGCAACGTTACCATGGACGCCCCTGCTTATTTCAACAAGACAATGCCAAGCCACGTGTTACATCAACGTGGCTTCATAGTAAAAGAGTGCAGGTACTAGACTGGCCTGCCTGTAGTCCAGACCTGTCTCCCATTGAAAATGTGTGGCGCATTATGAAGCCTAAAATAGCACAACGGAGACCCCCGGACTGTTGAACAACTTAAGCTGTACATCAAGCAAGAATGGGAAAGAATTCCACCTGAGAAGCTTCAAAAATGTGTCTCCTCAGTTCCCAAACGTTTACTGAGTGTTGTTAAAAGGAAAGGCCATGTAACACAGTGGTGAACATGCCCTTTCCCAACTACTTTGGCACGTGTTGCAGCCATGAAATTCTAAGTTAATTATTATTTGCAAGAAAAAAATAAAGTTTATGAGTTTGAACATCAAATATGTTGTCTTTGTAGTGCATTCAATTGAATATGGGTTGAAAAGGATTTGCAAATCATTGTATTCCGTTTATATTTACATCTAACACAATTTCCCAACTCATATGGAAATGGGGTTTGTAAAATTAGCCAACCTTAATGAACCCAAAATACCTTAAAATAAGTATATTCTCACTAATAACAACTGCTGCCCCCACGACCTCAGAGGATATGTTTGAAAAAAGGCAAATATTTTAGCCATCTTTTGTATTGAAGGGGGAATTGCAAACTTCCTGTTGATTTTAGCTGGGGGTTGTCAGTGTATGTAATATAGGTCTAAGTGAGACCTACATAGAGGTTTGGGCTTCCTTGATTGGGCTGCTGCCCCCGCGACCTCAGAGGAGATGTTTGAAAAAAGGCACGTTTTTTTAGCCATCTTTTGTATTGAAGGGGGAATTGCAAACTTCCTGTTGATTTTAGCTGGGGGTTGTCAGTGTATGTAATATAGGTCTAAGTGAGACCTACATAGAGGTTTGGGCTTCCCTGATTGGGCTGCTGCCCCCGCGACCTCAGAGGAGATGTTTGAAAAAAAGGCAAGTTTTTTTAGCCATCTTTTGTATTGAAGGGGGAATTGCAAACTTCCTGTTGATTTTAGCTGTGGGTTGTCAGTGTATGAAATATAGGTCTAAGTGAGACCTACATTGAGGTTTTTGTTTCATGTGTCTCTGACATTCCTACTGGGAGTTAGAGGCAGTTTTGTCTGAGCAGGGTGCGGCCATCTTGAGACGGCAGCAGCATCAGCGCAGCGGTTCTTTGAGGGCTCATAAAATCCAAACCGGAGCAGTAATTAAAACTCTTTCATCAACTTTTAATCAGAAGGGTTCAATCTCTCCTGTGCGTATTTGAAGCCGACACGACAAACGCGCTCAGAGGAGATAATGTTTGAAAAAAAGTGACTGTTTTTACACAACTTTTGTTTTGAAGGGGGAATTGCAAACTTCCTGTTGAATTTAGCTGAGGGTTGTCAGTGTATGTAATATAGGTCTAAGTGAGACCTACATAGAGGTTTGGGCTTCCCTGATTGGGCTGCTGCCCCCGCGACCTCAAAGGAGATGTTTGAAAAAAGGCAAATATTTTAGCCATCTTTTGTATTGAAGGGGAAATTGCAAACTTCCTGTTGATTTTAGCTGGGGGTTGTCAGTGTACGTAATATAGGTCTAAGTGAGACCTACATAGAGGTTTGGGCTTCCCTGATTGGGCTGCTGCCCCCGCGACCTCAAAGGAGATGTTTGAAAAAAGGCAAATATTTTAGCCATCTTTTGTATTGAAGGGGAAATTGCAAACTTCCTGTTGATTTTAGCTGGGGGTTGTCAGTGTATGAAATATAGGTCTAAGTGAGACCTACATTGAGGTTTTTGTTTCATGTGTCTCTGACATTCCTACTGGGAGTTAGAGGCAGTTTTGTCTGAGCAGGGTGCGGCCATCTTGAGACGGCAGCAGCGCAGCAGCATCAGCGCAGTGGTTCTTTGAGGGCTCATGAAATCCAAACCCGAGCAGTAATTAAAACTCTTTCATCAATTTTTCTCCTGTGCTAATTTGAAGCCGACACAACAAACGCGCTCAGAGGAGATCATGTTTGAAAAAAGGTGACTGTTTTTACACAACTTTTGTTTTGAAGGGGGCATTGCAAACTTCCTGTTGATTTTGGCTGGGGGTTGTCAGGGTTTGAAATATATGTCTAAGTGAGACCTACATAGAGGTTTTTGTTTCATGCCTCTACGACATTCCTACTGGGAGTTACAGGCAGTTTTGTCTGAGCAGGGTGCGGCCATCTTGAGACGGCAGCAGCGCAGCAGCATCAGCACAGCGGTTCTTTGAGGGCTCATGAAATCCAAACCCGAGCAGTAATTAAAACTCTTTCATCAATTTTTCTCCTGTGCTAATTTGAAGCCGACACAACAAACGCGCTCAGAGGAGATCATGTTTGAAAAAAGGTGACTGTTTTTACACAACTTTTGTTTTGAAGGGGGAATTACAAACTTCCTGTTGATTTTTGCTGGAGGTTGTCAGCGTATGAAATATAGGTCTAAGTGAGACCTACATAGAGGTTTTTTGTTTCATGTCTCTACGACATTCCTACTGGGAGTTAGAGGCAGTTTTGTCTGAGCAGGGTGCGGCCACCTTGAGACGGCAGCAGCGCAGCAGCATCAGCGAAGCGGTTCTTTGAGGGCTCATAAAATCCAAACCGGAGCAGTAATTAAAACTCTTTTATCAATTTTTAATCAAAAGAGTTCAATCTCTCTCCTGTGCGTATTTGAAGCCGACACGACAAACGCGCTCAGAGGAGATAATGTTTGAAAAAAGGTGACTGTTTTTACACAACTTTTGTTTTGAAGGGGGCATTGCAAACTTCCTGTTGATTTTGGCTGGGGGTTGTCAGTGTATGTAATATATGTCTAAGTGAGACCTACTTAGAGGTTTTTGTTTCATGTCTCTACGACATTCCTACTGGGAGTTACAGGCAGTTTTGTCTGTGTTTTCTTCCTAGGGGGCGCTAGAGCGCAATTTTGAGTTTTGGGGTTTGGTTTTTTGATTAGATCGCAATTTTCGCCAGTCCTGATGTGTGTCCAATTTGGTGAGTTTTGAAGCATGTTAAGGGGGTCAAATTACAGCTCAAATAGGCGGCGGTATAATAATAAAAAATGCTAGAAATTCAATAATAATCAAAAGCACAGCAATTAATTTGATAACATCATGAGGTGAATTCTTACACATTTATATTCATAAATTATATACGGTTACAAGGGGCCCTCTTAGGGCAGCCATAACTGCGATGTGGCCCTCGGTGCAACCGTGTTCCACACCCCTGCAATTCACCATAATGACAATGTGAACATTTGTTTTTTTTAATATATATATATATTGACCAAAAGCTGTACATATACTTATGTACAATTTTTGGTTTATTTTTTTTACTTTTAATATATTTGCAAAACATAAAAAAAAAAATAATAATAATAATAGTTCACAATGTCATTTTGGGGTATTGTGTGTAGAATTTTGAGGACAAAAGAGATTTATTCCATTTTGGAATAAGGCTGTAACATAAGAAAATGTGGAAAAAGTGAAGCGCTGTGAATCCATTCTAGATGTATATAGTTTACAGTATAAATTACAAATTCAATAGGTCCTTATGTCCCATTGCATAAGGACTCCCTTTGGGAGTCCTTTTACAATGGGCCATGCGGGCCCTAATAAAGACATGTACATACAGTATCATTAATACGCACAATACAAAGCAGAATGGGTCTGAACATCAATTCCCACACATCTGCCGGCTTCCAACTCTGGGAAACTTCCCGTGGGGGGAGAGAAAAAAAGGGGCCCCTGAACTCTGACCTTGCAGTGCAGGACCACCACGTGCTGCGGGTCGGAGGTCAGCCACGTCTCCATGGCCTTGCATATGGCGCAGATCTTGTCCAGCGGCGGGGCGTGGAGGTCGGGCCAGCCGAAGTCGTGGACCTGGTGTGGCACCGCTGCGATTCAGGCAACCGGGAAGGTAATCGGCGAGGAAACGCAAGGAGAAGCGCTTACCTTTGGGTTGAGTCGACTCATGTCGTGACGCCTCTCGGAGAGATTGAGGAGCTGGAAGACAGGAAATGATCGATCTGTGAAAACTGATCAGCAATATCTTTGGAAAAGATCAACTTTTGATAGATCTCATGACTGTGGCGAGTGAATGTTATTCTCTACATCTTTTTCACCACTTCTGAGAAAACTTGGCTCACCATAATAACCAACATTACAACGTGGTAGCACAGGAGGCCTAGGTATTCATTAAAAACAAGTACAAACCCCGTTTCCATATGAGTTGGGAAGTTGTGTTGGATGTAAATATAAACGGAATACAATGATTTGCAAATCATTTTCAACCCATATTCAGTTGAATATGCTACAAAGACAAAAAACTTTATTTTTTTCTTGCAAATAATAATTAACTTAGAATTTCATGGCTGCAACACGTGCCAAAGTAGTTGGGAAAGGGCATGTTCACCACTGTGTTACATGGCCTTTCCTTTTAACAACACTCAGTAAAGGTTTGGGAACTGAGGAGACACATTTTTGAAGCTTCTCAGGTGGAATTCTTTCCCATTCTTGCTTGATGTACAGCTTAAGTTGTTCAACAGTCCGGGGGTCTCCGTTGTGCTATTTTAGGCTTCACATTTTCAATGGGAGACAGGTCTGGACTACAGGCAGGCCAGTCTAGTACCCGCACTCTTTTACTATGAAGCCACGTTGATGCAACACGTGGCTTGGCATTGTCTTGCTGAAATAAGCAGGGGCGTCCATGGTAACGTTGCTTAGATGGCAACATATGTTGCTTCAAAACCTGTATGTACCTTTCAGCGTTAATGGCGCCTTCACAGATGTGTAAGTTACCCATGTCTTGGGCACTAATACACCCCCATACCATCACACATGCCGGCTTTTCAACTTTGCGCCTATAACAATCCGGATGGTTCTTTTCCTCTTTGGTCCGGAGGACACGACGTCCACAGTTTCCAAAAACAATTTGAAATGTGGACTCGTCAGACCACAGAACACTTTTCCACTTTGTATCAGTCCATCTTAGATGAGCTCAGGCCCAGCGAAGCCGACGGCGTTTCTGGGTGTTGTTGATAAACGGTTTTCGCCTTGCATAGGAGAGTTTTAACTTGCACTTACAGATGTAGCGACCAACTGTAGTTACTGACAGTGGGTTTCTGAAGTGTTCCTGAGCCCATGTGGTGATATCCTTTACACACTGATGTCGCTTGTTGATGCAGGGATCGAAGGTCACGGGCTTAGCTATGATATTACGGACCGTAGATGGTGAAATCCCTAAATTCCTTGCAATAGCTGGTTGAGAAAGGTTTTTCTTAAACTGTTCAACAATTTGCTCACGCATTTGTTGACAAAGTGGTGACCCTCGCCCCATCCTTGTTTGTGAATGACTGAGCATTTCATGGAATCTACTTTTATACCCAATCATGGCACCCACCTGTTCCCAATGTGCCTGTTCACCTGTGGGATGTTCCAAATAAGTGTTTGATGAGCATTCCTCAACTTTATCAGTATTTATTGCCACCTTTCCCAACTTCTTTGTCACGTGTTGCTGGCATCAAATTCTAAAGTTAATGATTATTTGCAAAAAAATAAAAAAGTTTATCAGTTTGAACATCAAATATGTTGTCTTTGTAGCATATTCAACTGAATATGGGTTGAAAATGATTAGCAAATCATTGTATTCCGTTTATATTTACATCTAACACAATTTCCCAACTCATATGGAAACGGGGTTTGTATATTTATTGTTTATGGCCACTGTAACAGTACACACAGTTTGAACAGTAACACTGTGTTTGAATATAGAAAAATAAAACACTAGATGGAGCCACATGAGGGCAGCTGGAGTCTATCCCAGCTGCATTTTGGGAACATTCTCTTGCCAGTCAACTCATAGACAGACAACTATCCGTCCTGTCTCTATAGCAATTGTCGTCATTCAGATCACAGGTATGCTGGAACCTATCCCAGCTTTACTTTTAGAACTCCCTGGGTTGCTTGTCAAACAGATTGTATGGCACATATGGACAAACCGCCTGCAGTGATTTTACCCTTATTGGGGTCACGGGTGAGCAGGAGCCTATTACAGCTGCATTTTGAGTGCACACTGGGCTGTTTGACAGTCAATCATGGGGAACATTTAGACAATTAGCAACCCATTCATCACAATGCTATAGCGACTGTCCTCATTAGGGTGACAGGTGAGCTGGAGCCTATCCCAGCTTTATTTGGAGAACACCCCAGATTGCTTGCCAGTCATATCATATGGCACTAATAGACAGACAACCATCCATTTTGTATAGTGACTGTCCTCATTAGGGTCACGTGTGAGCTGGAGCCTATCCCAGCTGCATTTTGAGTACACACTAGGCTGTTTGACAGTCAATTATGGGGAACATTTAGACAATTAACAATCCATTTATCAAAATTCTATAGCAATTGTGCTCATTAGGGTGACAGGTGAGCTGGAGCCTATCCCAGCTTTATTTTGAGAACACCCCAGATTGCTTGCCAGTCAATAATAGGACACGTATAAACAGACAACCATCCATTTTCTATAGCGATTGTCCTCATTAGGGTGACAGGTGAGCTGGAGCCTATCCCAGCTTTATTTTGAGAACACCCCAGCTTGCTTGCCAGTCATATCATAGGGCACATACAGACAAACATCCATCCAATTGATCATAGGACACTTATAAACAGACAACCATCCATCCATTTTCTATAGCAATTTTCCTCATGAGGGTCACAGGTAAGCTGGAGCCTATCCCAGCTGACCTTTGACTGAGATGTGGACCTGTACTGCTTGCCAGTCAAACTGTATGACACATATAGACAAAATCCATCCATCCATATTTCTACAGCGCGTGTCCTAAGAGTCACATATGAGCTGGAGCCTATCACAGCTGCATTTTGAGTACAAACTCGGCTGTTTGACAGTTCATTAAGGGGGACATGTAGACAATTAACAATCCATTTATCAAAATTCTATTGCGATTTTCCTTATTAGGGTGACAGGTGACCTGGAGCCTATCCCAGCTTTATTTGGAGAACACCCCAGATTGCTTGCCAGTCAATCATAGGACACATATAGACAGACAACTATCCATTTTTTATAGTAATTGTCCTCATTGGGATTACAGGTGAGCTGGAACCTATCCCAGCTGCATTTATAGAACACCCCTGCCTGCTTGTCAGTCAATTATAGGACACATAAACAGACAAGCATCCATCCATTTTCTATAGCGATTGTCCTCATTAGGGCCACAGGTGAGCTGGAGCCAATCCCAGCTGACCTTTGACTGAGATGTGGACCTGGATTGCATGCCAGTCATACTGTATGGCACATATAGACAAACTATCATCTATCCTCTTTCTACAGCACATGTTCTAAGGGTCACATGTGAGCTGGAGTCTACCCCAGCATTATCTGGAGAACCGCTGGGATTGCTAGCCAGTCAAATCGTAGGGCACATATAGACAGACAAACATCCACTGGCTATAGCGATTGTCCTCATTAGGGTCACAGGTGAGCTGGAACCTATCCCAGCTGCATTTATAGAACACCCCTGTCTGCTTGCCTATCAATCATAGGACACATATAAACAAACAACCATCCATCCATTTTCTATAGCGGTTTTCTTCATTAGCGTCACAGGTAAGCTGGAGCCTATCATAGGGCACATAGAAACAAACACCCATCCATTTCCTACAGCAACTGTCCTCTTCAGAGTCACAGGTGAGCTGGAACCTATCCCAGCTGCATTTATAGAACACCCCTGTCTGCTTGCCAGTCAATCATATAAACAAACAACCATCCATCCATTTTCTATAGCGGTGACTCATTAGGGTCACAGGTGAGCTGGAGCCTATCCCAGCTGACCTTAGACTGAGATGTGGACCTGGACTGTGTGCCAGTCATACTGTACGGCACATATAAACAAACAGCCATCCATCCATTTTATACAGTGCATGTCCCAAGAGTCACAGATGAGCTGGAGCCTATCCCAGCTGCATTTTTATTACACCCAGGGCTGCTTTCCAGTCAATCATTGGGCCCATATAGACCAACTGTCATCCATCCTCTTTCTACAGCACATGTTCAAAGGCTCACAGGTGAGCTGGAGTCTACCCCAGCTTTATCTGAAGAACCGCTGGGATTGCTTGCCAGTCAAATCATAGGGCACATATAGACAGACAAACATCCATCCTCTTTCTACAGCACATGTTCAAAGGGTCACAGATGAGCTGGAGCCTATCCCAGCTGCACTTTTAGTACACCCAGGGCTGCTTTCCAGTCAATCATTGGGCCCATATAGACCAACTGTCATCCATCCTCTTTCTACAGCACATGTTCAAAGGGTCACAGGTGAGCTGGAATCTACCCCAGCTTCATCTGGAGAACCGCTGGGATTGCTTGCCAGTCAAATGATTGGGCACATATAGACAGACAAACATCCATCCTCTTTCTACAGCACATGTTCAAAGGGTCACAGATGCGCTGGAGCCTATCCCAGCTGCACTTTTAGTACACCCAGGGCTGCTTTCCAGTCAATCATTGGGCCCATATAGACCAACTGTCATCCATCCTCTTTCTACAGCACATGTTCAAAGGGTCACAGGTGAGCTGGAGTCTACCCCAGCTTTATCTGGAGAACCGCTGGGATTGCTTGCCAGTCAAATCATAGGACACATATAGACAGACAACCATCCATTCATTTTCTATAGCGATTTTCCTCATTAGGGTCACAGGTGAGCTGGAGTCTATCCCAGCCTCATCTGAAGAACCGCTGGGATTGCTTGCCAGTCAAATCATAGGACACATATAGACAGACAAACATCCATCCTCTTTCTACAGCACATGTTCAAAGGGTCACAGGTGAGCTGGAGTCTACCCCAGCTTTATCTGGAGAACCGCTGGGATTGCTTGCCATTCAAATCATAGGACACATATAAACAGACAACCATCCATCCATTTTCTATAGTGATTTTCCTCATTAGGGTCTCAGGTGAGCTGGAGTCTATCCCAGCTTTATCTGGAGAACCGCTGGGATTGCTTGCCAGTCAAATCATAGGACACATATAGACAGACAAATATCCACTGGCTATAGCGATTGTCCTCATTGGAGTCACAGGTGAGCTGGAACCTATCCCAGCTGCATTTATAGAACACCCCTTTCTGCTTGCCTGTCAATCATAGGACACATATAAACAGACAAACATCCGTCCATTTTCTATAGTGATTTTCCTCATTAGGGTCTCAGGTGAGCTGGAGTCTATCCCAGCTTCATCTGGAGAACCGCTGGGATTGCTTGCCAGTCAAATCATTGGGCACATATAGACAGACAAACATCCATCCTCTTTCTACAGCACATGTTCAAAGGGTCACAGATGAGCTGGAGCCTATCCCAGCTGCACTTTTAGTACACCCAGGGCTGCTTTCCAGTCAATCATTGGGCCCATATAGACCAACTGTCATCCATCCTCTTTCTACAGCACATGTTCAAAGGGTCACAGGTGAGCTGGAGTCTACCCCAGCTTTATCTGGAGAACCGCTGGGATTGCTTGCCAGTCAAATCATAGGACACATATAAACAGACAAACATCCATCCATTTTCTATAGTGATTTTCCTCATTAGGGTCTCAGGTGAGCTGGAGTCTATCCCAGCCTCATCTGGAGAACCGCTGGGATTGCTTGCCAATCAAATCATTGGGCACATATAGACAGACAAACATCCATCCTCTTTCTACAGCACATGTTCAAAGGATCACAGGTGAGCTGGAGTCTACCCCAGCTTTATCTGGAGAACCGCTGGGATTGCTTGCCAGTCAAATCATAGGACACATATAAACAGACAAACATCCATCCAGTTTCTATAGTGATTTTCCTCATTAGGGTCTCAGGTGAGCTGGAGTCTATCCCAGCTTCATCTGGAGAACCGCTGGGATTGCTTGCCAGTCAAATCATAGGACACATATAGACAGACAAACATCCATCCTCTTTCTACAGCACATGTTCAAAGGGTCACAGATGAGCTGGAGCCTATCCCAGCTGCATTTTTATTACACCCAGGGCTGCTTTCCAGTCAATCATTGGGCCCATATAGACCAACTGTCATCCATCCTCTTTCTACAGCACATGTTCAAAGGGTCACAGGTGAGCTGGAGTCTACCCCAGCTTTATCTGGCGAACCGCTGGGATTGCTTGCCAGTCAAATCATAGGACACATATAAACAGACAACCATCCGTCCATTTTCTATAGCGATTTTCCTCATTAGGGTCTCAGGTGAGCTGGAGTCTATCCCAGCCTCATCTGAAGAACCGCTGGGATTGCTTGCCAGTCAAATCATTGGGCACATATAGACAGACAAACATCCATCCTCTTTCTACAGCACATGTTCAAAGGGTCACAGATGAGCTGGAGCCTATCCCAGCTGCACTTTTAGTACACCCAGGGCTGCTTTCCAGTCAATCATTGGGCCCATATAGACCAACTGTCATCCATCCTCTTTCTACAGCACATGTTCAAAGGGTCACAGGTGAGCTGGAGTCTACCCCAGCTTTATCTGGAGAACCGCTGGGATTGCTTGCCAGTCAAATCATAGGACACATATAAACAGACAACCATCCATCCATTTTCTATAGCGATTTTCCTAAATAGGGTCTTAGGTGAGCTGGAGTCTACTCCAGCCTCATCTGAAGAACCGCTGGGATTGCTTGCCAATCAAATCATTGGGCACATATAGACAGACAAACATCCATCCTCTTTCTACAGCACATGTTCAAAGGGTCACATATGAGCTGGAGCCTATCCCAGCTGCATTTTTATTACACCCAGGGCTGCTTTCCAGTCAATCATTGTGCCCATATAGACCAACTGTCATCCATCCTCTTTCTACAGCACATGTTCAAAGGGTCACAGGTGAGCTGGAGTCTACCCCAGCTTTATCTGGAGAACCGCTGGGATTGCTTGCCAGTCAAATCATAGGACACATATAAACAGACAACCATCCATCCATTTTCTATAGTGATTTTCCTCATTAGGGTCTCAGGTGAGCTGGAGTCTATCCCAGCTTCATCTGGAGAACCGCTGGGATTGCTTGCCAGTCAAATCATTGGGCACATATAGACAGACAAACATCCATCCTCTTTCTACAGCACATGTTCAAAGGGTCACAAATGAGCTGGAGCCTATCCCAGCTGCACTTTTAGTACACCCAGGGCTGCTTTCCAGTCAATCATTGGGCCCATATAGACAAACTGTCATCCTTCCTGATTCTACAGCACATATTCAAAGGGTCACAGATGAGCTGGAGTCTATCCCAGCTTCATCTGGAGAACCACTGGGATTGCTTGCCAGTCAAATCATAGGACACATATAGACAGACAAATATCCACTGGCTATAGCGATTGTCCTCATTGGAGTCACAGGTGAGCTGGAACCTATCCCAGCTGCATTTATAGAACACCCCTTTCTGCTTGCCTGTCAATCATAGGACACATATAAACAGACAAACATCCGTCCATTTTCTATAGTGATTTTCCTCATTAGGGTCTCAGGTGAGCTGGAGTCTATCCCAGTTTCATCTGAAGAACCGCTGGGATTGCTTGCCAGTCAAATCATAGGGCACATATAGACAGACAAACATCCATCCTCTTTCTACAGCACATGTTCAAAGGGTCACAGATGAGCTGGAGCCTATCCCAGCTGCACTTTTAGTACACCCAGGGCTGCTTTCCAGTCAATCATTGGGCCCATATAGACCAACTGTCATCCATCCTCTTTCTACAGCACATGTTCAAAGGGTCACAGGTGAGCTGGAGTCTACCCCAGCTTTATCTGGAGAACCGCTGGGATTGCTTGCCAGTCAAATCATTGGGCACATATAGACAGACAAACATCCATCCTCTTTCTACAGCACATGTTCAAAGGGTCACAGATGAGCTGGAGCCTATCCCAGCTGCATTTTTATTACACCCAGGGCTGCTTTCCAGTCAATCATTGAGCCCATATAGACCAACTGTCATCCATCCTCTTTCTACAGCACATGTTCAAAGGGTCACAGGTGAGCTGGAGTCTACCCCAGCTTTATCTGGAGAACCGCTGGGATTGCTTGCCAGTCAAATCATAGGACACATATAAACAGACAAACATCCAACCATTTTCTATAGTGATTTTCCTCATTAGGGTCACAGGTGAGCTGGAGTCTATCCCAGCCTCATCTGAAAAACCGCTGGTATTGCTTGCCAGTCAAATCATTGGGCACATATAGACAGACAAACATCCATCCTCTTTCTACAGCACATGTTCAAAGGGTCACAGATGAGCTGGAGCCTATCCCAGCTGCATTTTTATTACACCCAGGGCTGCTTTCCAGTCAATCATTGAGCCCATATAGACCAACTGTCATCCACCCTCTTTCTACAGCACATGTTCAAAGGGTCACAGGTGAGCTGGAGTCTACCCCAGCTTTATCTGGAGAACCGCTGGGATTGCTTGCCAGTCAAATCATAGGACACATATAGACAGACAAACATCCATCCTCTTTCTACAGCACATGTTCAAAGGGTCACAGATGAGCTGGAGTCTACCCCAGCTTTATCTGGAGAACCGCTGGGATTGCTTGCCAGTCAAATCATAGGGCACATATAAACAGACAAACATCCATCCTCTTTCTACAGCACATGTTCAAAGGGTCACAGATGAGCTGGAGCCTATCCCAGCTGCACTTTTAGTACACCCAGGGCTGCTTTCCAGTCAATCATTGGGCCCATATAGACCAACTGTCATCCATCCTCTTTCTACAGCACATGTTCAAAGGCTCACAGGTGAGCTGGAGTCTACCCCAGCTTTATCTGGAGAACCGCTGGGAAATGCTTGCCAGTCAAATCATAGGACACATCCAGACTGACAACCATCCATCCATTTTCTATAGTGATTTTCCTCATTAGGGTCTCAGGTGAGCTGGAGTCTATCCCAGCTTTATCTGGAGAACTGCTGGGATTGCTTGCCAGTCAAATCATAGGACACATATAGACAGACAAATATCCACTGGCTATAGCGATTGTCCTCATTGGAGTCACAGGTGAGCTGGAACCTATCCCAGCTGCATTTATAGAACACCCCTTTCTGCTTGCCAGTCAAATCATAGGACACATATAAACAGACAACCATCCATTCATTTTCTATAGTGATTTTCCTCATTAGGGTCTCAGGTGAGCTGGAGTCTATCCCAGCTTCATCTGGAGAACCGCTGGGATTGCTTGCCAGTCAAATCATAGGGCACATATAGACAGACAAACATCCATCCTCTTTCTACAGCACATGTTCAAAGGGTCACAGATGAGCTGGAGCCTATCCCAGCTGCATTTTTATTACACCCAGGGCTGCTTTCCAGTCAATCATTGGGCCCATATAGACCAACTGTCATCCTTCCTGATTCTACAGCACATATTCAAAGGGTCACAGATGAGCTGGAGTCTATCCCAGCTTCATCTGGAGAACCACTGGGATTCTTTGCCAGTCAAATCATAGGACACATATAGACAGACAAATATCCACTGGCTATAGCGATTGTCCTCATTGGAGTCACAGGTGAGCTGGAACCTATCCCAGCTGCATTTATAGAACACCCCTTTCTGCTTGCCAGTCAAATCATAGGACACATATAAACAGACAACCATCCATCCATTTTCTATAGTGATTTTCCTCATTAGGGTTTCAGGTGAGCTGGAGTCTATCCCAGCTTCATCTGGAGAACCGCTGGGATTGCTTGCCAGTCAAATCATAGGGCACATATAGACAGACAAATATCCATCCTCTTTCTACAGCACATGTTCAAAGGGTCACAGATGCGCTGGAGCCTATCCCAGCTGCACTTTTATTACACCCAGGGCTGCTTTCCAGTCAATCATTGGGCCCATATAGACCAACTGTCATCCTTCCTGATTCTAAAGCACATATTCAAAGGGTCACAGATGAGCTGGGGTCTATCCCAGCTTCATCTGGAGAACCGCTGGGATTGCTTGCCAGTCAAATCATTGGGCACATATAGACAGACAAACATCCATCCTCTTTCTACAGCACATGTTCAAAGGGTCACAGATGAGCTGGAGCCTATCCCAGCTTCATCTGGAGAACCACTGGGATTCCTTGCCAGACAAATCATAGGACACATATAGACAGACAAATATCCACTGGCTATAGCGATTGTCCTCATTGGAGTCACAGGTGAGCTGGAACCTATCCCAGCTGCATTTATAGAACACCCCTTTCTGCTTGCCAGTCAAATCATAGGACACATATAAACAGACAACCATCCAACAATTTTCTATAGTGATTTTCCTCATTAGGGTCTCAGGTGAGCTGGAGTCTATCCCAGCCTCATCTGAAGAACCGCTGGGATTGCTTGCCAGTCAAATCATAGGGCACATATAGACAGACAAACATCCATCCTCTTTCTACAGCACATGTTCAAAGGGTCACAGATGAGCTGGAGCCTATCCCAGCTGCATTTTTAGTACACCCAGGGCTGCATTCCAGTCAATCATTGTGCCCATATAGACAAACTGTCATCCATCCTCTTTCTACAGCACATGTTCAAAAGGTCACAGGTGAGCTGGAGTCTACCCCAGCTTTATCTGGAGAACCGCTGGGATTGCTTGCCAGTCAAATCACAGGACACATAAAAACAGACAAACATCCATCCATTTTCTATAGTGATTTTCCTCATTAGGGTCTCAGGTGAGCTGGAGTCTATCCCAGCTTCATCTGGAGAACTGCTGGGATTGCTTGCCAGTCAAATCATAGGACACATATAGACAGACAAATATCCACTGGCTATAGCGATTGTCCTCATTGGAGTCACAGGTGAGCTGGAACCTATCCCAGCTGCATTTATAGAACACCCCTTTCTGCTTGCCTGTCAATCATAGGACACATATAGACAGACAACCATCCGTCCATTTTCTATAGTGATTTTCCTCATTAGGGTCTCAGGTGAGCTGGAGTCTATCCCAGCTTCCTCTGGAGAACTTCTGGGATTGCTTGCCAGTCAAATCATAGGGCACATATAGACAGACAAACATCCATCCTCTTTCTACAGCACATGTTCAAAGGGTCACAGATGAGCTGGAGCCTATCCCAGCTGCACTTTTAGTACACCCAGGGCTGCTTTCCAGTCAATCATTGGGCCCATATAGACCAACTGTCATCCATCTTCTTTCTACAGCACATGTTCAAAGGGTCACAGGTGAGCTGGAGTCTACCCCAGCTTCATCTGGAGAACCGCTGGGATTGCTTGCCAGTCAAATCATAGGACACATATAAACAGACAACCATCCATCCATTTTCTATAGCGATTTTCCTAAATAGGGTCTTAGGTGAGCTGGAGTCTACCCCAGCTTCATCTGGAGAACCGCTGGGATTGCTTGCCAGTCAAATCATAGGGCACATATAGACAGACAAACATCCATCCTCTTTCTACAGCACATGTTCAAAGGGTCACAGATGAGCTGGAGCCTATCCCAGCTGCACTTTTAGTATACCATGGGCTGCTTTCCAGTCAATCATTGGGCCCATATAGACCAACTGTCATCCTTCCTGATTCTACAGCACATGTTCAAAGGGTCACAGATGAGCTGGAGTCTATCCCAGCTTCATCTGGAGAACCACTGGGATTCTTTGCCAGTCAAATCATAGGACACATATAGACAGACAAATATCCACTGGCTATAGCGATTCTCCTCATTGGAGTCACAGGTGAGCTGGAACCTATCCCAGCTGCATTTATAGAACACCCCTTTCTGCTTGCCTGTCAATCATAGGACACACATAAACAGACAACCATCCGTCCATTTTCTATAGCGATTTTCCTCATTAGGGTCTCAGGTGAGCTGGAGTCTATCCCAGCCTCATCTGAAAAACCGCTGGGATTGCTTGCCAGTCAAATTATAGGGCACATATAGACAGACAAACATCCATCCTCTTTCTACAGCACATGTTCAAAGGGTCACAGATGAGCTGGAGCCTATCCCAGCTGCACTTTTAGTACACCATGGGCTGCTTTCCAGTCAATCAGTGGGCCCATATAGACCAACTGTCATCCATCCTCTTTCTACAGCACATGTTCAAAGGGTCACAGATGAGCTGGAGTCTACCCCAGGCCCCAAACAGGCAAACAACCATTGTGGGGCGGGTGTTCATCATTGTCCTCACCAAAAACTTGTCCTGATGCTTGGACTTGAGCATGGCGGCCACCTCCTTCAGGTTGAGCCGGTACCGCTGCTCTTCCAGCTTGGGCGGGAAGAAGACGGAGATGATCCTCTCCGTGATGTAGGTGAGGTCGAAGTCGTAGTGGCGCTCCATCACTCGCTCCATCACGCGGTCCACGCTGAAGCTCCTGCGCCGGCACACGAGGGGGGGATGAGAGAAGAAGCCAAGCAGAGCGAGTGAAGGAGCGGCGAGAGAAGGGACTCATCGAAGCCACGCCCACATTCCTGATCGGTCACGTGGTGAAATGAACCAATGAGACGACCTTTACCTTGGCAGGGTGTTCCTCTGCTTGGTGTACGTCAAAGACTTGGTGGAGCCCTGTGGAAAGGACGCAATGTAAAGAATGTGAGCTGGAGCCTATCACAGCTGCATTTTAAATACACAATAGGCTGTTTGACAGTCAATTATGGGGAACATGTAGACAATTAACAATCCATTCATCAACATTCTATAGCGATTGTCCTCATTAGGGTGACAGGTGAGCTGGAGCCTATCCCATCTTTATTTGGAGAACACCCCAGATTAGGGATGATGTTTGATAAGAAATTATTGAATCCTTTTATCGAAACGATTCCTAATCGAATCCAGATAGGTGGTTGTATATGGAAAAAAAAACACAATATTTGGTTTAACAAAAGCTTACTTTTATTATATAAGAAACAAATAAAATCTAATAAATAAATAAATATAGACTGTTACCCCCCCTAAAAAAATAAAATAAAATAAATAAATATTGACTGTTGTTGCCCAAAGTATATTAAGTGGGATTTTTCAGAAAAACAAATATATACAGTAACACAAAAACAACCTGTCTCTGTGATCACTATAGGTGTATAAATAATAATATAGTGTTAAATAAAATCGGTCCCTTGGGCACAAAACTGAAAATAATACAGCTCTCCAAAAAGTGCACTTCTGCTGCTATTGGAACATACTAACTACAGCTATTGGAACATACTATCTACAGCTATTGGAACATACTATCTACAGCTATTGGGACATACTAACTACAGCTACTGGAACATACTAACTACAGCTATTGGAACATACTAACTACAGCTATTGGAACATACTAACTACAGCTATTGGAACATACTAACTACAGCTATTGGAACATACTAACTACAGCTATTGGAACATACTAACTACAGCTATTGGAACATAATAACTACAGCTATTGGAACTTATTGGGTAGTGTTACAGTGGCTATAAACAATAAATATACAAACACCATTTCCATATGAGTTGGGAAATTATGTTAGATGTAAATACAAACAAAATACAATGATTTGCAAATCATTTTCAACCCATATTCAGTTGAATATGCTACAAAGACAACATATTTGATGTTCAAACTGATAAAACATTTCATAATCATAATCATTAACTTTAGAATTTGATGCCAGCAACACGTGACAAAGAAGTTGGGAAAGGTGGCAATAAATACTGATAAAGTTGAGGAATGCTCATCAAACACTTATTTGGAACATCCCACAGGTGAACAGGCACATTGGGAACAGGTGGGTGCCATGATTGGGTATAAAAGTAGATTCCATGAAATGCTCAGTCATTCACAAACAAGGATGGGGCGAGGGTCACCACTTTGTCAACAAATGCGTGAGCAAATTGTTGAACAGTTTAAGAAAAACCTTTCTCAACCAGCTATTGCAAGGAATTTAGGGATTTCACCATCTACGGTCCGTAATATCATCAAAGGGTTCAGAGAATCTGGAGAAATCACTGCACGTAAGCAGCTAAGCCCGTGACCTTCGATCCCTCAGGCTGTACTGCATCAACAAGCGACATCAGTGTGTAAAGGATATCACCACATAGGCTCAGGAACACTACAGAAACCCACTGTCAGTAACTACAGTTGGTCGCTACATCTGTAAGTGCAACTTAAAACTCTCCTATGCAAGGCGAAAACCGTTTATCAACAACACCCAGAAACGCCGTCGGCTTCACTGGGCCTGAGCTCATCTAAGATGGACTGATACAAAGTGGAAAAGTGTTCTGTGGTCTGACGAGTCCACATTTCAAATTGTTTTTGGAAACTGTGGACGTCGTGTCCTCCGGACCAAAGAGGAAAAGAACCATCCGGATTGTTATAGGCGCAAAGTTGAAAAGCCAGCATCAGTGATGGTATGGGGGTGTATTAGTGCCCAAGACATGGGTAACTTACACATCTGTGAAGGCACCATTAATGCTGAAAGGTACATACAGGTTTTGGAGCAACATATGTTGCCATCCAAGCAACGTTACCATGGACGCCCCTGCTTATTTCAGCAAGACAATGCCAAGCCACGTGTAACATCAACGTGGCTTCATAGTAAAAGAGTGCGGGTACTAGACTGGCCTGCCTGTAGTCCAGACCTGTCTCCCATTGAAAATGTGTGGCGCATTATGAAGCCTAAAATAGCACAACGGTTGAACAACTTAAGCTGTACATCAAGCAAGAATGGGAAAGAATTCCACCTGAGATGCTTAAAAAAATGTGTCTCCTCAGTTCCCAAACCTTTACTGAGTGTTGTTAAAAGGAAAGGCCATGTAACACAGTGGTGAACATGCCCTTTCCCAACTACTTTGGCACATGTTGCGGCTATGAAATTCTAAGTTAATTATTATTTGCAGAAAAAAAATAAAGTTTATGAGTTTGAACATCAAATATGTTGTCTTTGTAGTGCATTCAACTGAATATGGGTTGAAAAGGATTTGCAAATCATTGTATTCCGTTTATATTTACATCTAACACAATTTCCCAACTCATATGGAAACGGGGTGTGTATTTCTAAGCAACTAATTACCCTTTCCCTCGTGATTAGAAAAGGGAATATCTACAACTTGAAAAGGAGAGAAGATGGGAGAGTGAGACGCTCACCAAGTGTTGGGTGTTTCGAGATGGAGCGGTCCCTCTGCGTTGCTGGAAGCAAACAAGCAAAGACGTCAGCAAAAAGTGAAAATATGACGGGAAGGAGAAGCGGCTGTTTTGATGTCCAAAAAGAGGCGAAGAAGAGGAGGAAGGGGCAGGAAGCCAAAGGAGGGGATGCAGAGGAAGGAAAGGAAAGTTAATGAAACAAACAGACTCTCTAATGGATAAACAGTACTACTTCCTACAACATGTTTTTTTTCTTTTCACAACAGGAATCGTGCAGCGCAGCAGAAATGAAGCTGATCGAGGGATCGGCTTCCCAGAAGGAATTCGGGTATTCGGGTTAGGGGGGCGGGCAATTCAGTGGTTTGCAGAGAACCGTATCTTGCAGGGAGCTACAAAAGGGATCCACAGAGGGTTTGAAGGGGAAAAAAAATGAGGTATGAAACAAGGCTTACCAGGTCATTGGCGGGAGCTGCGATACATGCTGTGGTCACCTAAAACACACACAGGAAGCCGCGTGTGAATACCAGACACACATTTTCCCTTTTTTATTGTGGACGGCAACATTTATTACACGCAAAAACATAACATTTGGAAGAATGAACCGAAAACAAAAAGGTTTTAGTCACTTTATTTTACTCTATCCTCATGGCTGCGATGTAGACCGCTCTAGTCTCTTCTCAAAAAAGCGACGGGCAACAAATCTTGCAGCTTTTTCTAAACTCGTTGAATATTTTTGGAGACTGACATGAAAGCATGCGCCGATTTTTTCAACACGCAGCGGGTGCTCGCTACCTTTTGTCCTCCTTACCATGAATTGATTTACGTGGACCCCGACTTAAATAAGTTGAAAAACTTATTGGGGTGTAACCATATAGCATACTTGCCAACCTTGAGACCTCCAATTTCGGGAGGTGGGGGGTGGGGGCGTGGTTGGGGGCGGGGGCGTGGTTGGGGGCGTGGTTAAGAGGGGAGGAGTATATTTACTGCTAGAATTCACCAAGTCAAGTATTTCATATATATATATATAAGAAATAATTGACTTTCAGTGAATTCTAGCTATAAATATATATTTATTTTATTATATATATATATATATATATATATATATATATATATATATATATATATATATATATATATATATATATATATATATGTGTGGGAAAAAAATCACAAGACTATTTCATCTCTACAGGCCTGTTTCATGAGGGGGGTACCCTCAATCATCAGGAGATTTTAATGGGAGCATTCGCATACCATGGTTTATATAGGGCACAGAGTGGGTGGGTACAGGCTGGCGTAGGGGCGTGGTGATTGGCTCATGTGTTACCTAGGAGGTGTTTCCGTCTGTGGCGGCATGCTGATACAATTTCGCTGCGCTTGTTGAGGGATGACAGGTCTGGACGGTAAATAATAAACAGTTTCTCTTTCAAGCATAGGTTGCATCTTTTATTACCACTATTGTAAGGTGTGCTGGATGCAAGAATTTGCCATGTTATTGAATATTCAACATTATTGTCTTGGAGGTCCCAAATGTGTTTGCTGAGTTCTGTGGTATTCCGCAGGTTTTGGTTCCTGAAAGAAGCCTTGTGATTGTTCCATCTGGTTTTGAACTCTCCCTCGGTTAATCCTACATATGTGTCGGATGTGTTAATGTCCTTGCGTGTTACCTTAGATTGGTAGACAACTGATGTTTGTAAGCACCCCCCGTTGAGAGGGCAATCAGGTTTCTTTCGGCAGTTGCAGCCTTTGTTGGTTTTGGAGTCGCTCTGTCCGGGGGCCGACGGCTCATTTGCAATTGTTTTGTTGTGGTTTGAGATAATTTGTCGTATATTGTTCATGGTATTCATGGCATGTGAATGCTCCCATTAAAATCTCCTGATGATTGAGGGAACCCCCTCATGAAACAGGCCTGTAGAGATGAAATAGTCTTGTGATTTTTTTTCCCACACATACATATATTGCGCTCTACTACGGTATCGAGCACTATTTTTTGGATAACCTTATTAAGACATATATATATATATATATATATATATATAAATAAGAGAAATACTTGAATTTCAGTGTTCATTTATTTACACATATACACACACATAACACTCATCTACTCATTGTTGAGTTAAGGGTTGAATTGTCCATCCTTGTTCTATGCTCTGTCACTATCTTTCTAACCACGCTGAACTCTGATGATGCATTGCTGTGTGGCACGCACAAAAGTGATTTCATCAAATGCACTAGATGGCAGTATTGTCCTGTTTAAGAGTGTCACAACATCGCTGTTTACGGCAGACGAACTGCTTTACTGTAGACGTCGTTTATATTGTTGGAAAGCGGACTCAGGTCCGCGTGGAGCTGGAGGGGGGCGTGGCCTCCAGCTCGGCCTGAATTTCGGGAGATTTTCAGGAGAAAATTTGTCCCGGGAGGTTTTCGGGAGAGGCGCTGAATTTCGGGAGTCTCCCGGAAAATCCGGGAGGGTTGGCAAGTATGCCATATAGTGGTCAATTGTACGGAATATGTACTGTACTGTGCAATCTACTAATACAAGTTTCAATCAATCAATCAATTAATGCTTGAAAACACTAAGCTAAAACTAACTAATAAGAAACATAATAAGTTTAATTTGTATTTCTAAATAGTGGCACAAACGCCAAATTGCTCAACAAATTTGTCAAATCTAAATAACTAATGAAAAAATATACATGTTATTTTGTTCGCTCTGTCAAGCACACCTGTGAAGTGAAAACCATTTCAGGGGACTACCTCTTGAAGCTCATCGAGAGAATGCCAAGAGTGTGCAATAATGGCACAATAATCAGCAATCCTGTTCTGTCTCCCTGTAATGTTTGTCTGATCTTGAATGGGATTGTGCTGAAAACTTTAATTAATAAAGTATTTCTGATTCTGATTCTGTTAATGTGTGCAATAAAGAGCGCGCAGTAATCCGAGCAAAGGGTGGCTATTTTGAAGAAACTAGAATATAAAACATGTTTTCAGTGATTCCACCTTTTTTTGTTAAGTAACATACTATTTACATTACATACATGACTATTTACATTGTAGATTGTCACTGAAGGCATCAAAACTATAACACCTCCATCCATCCATTTTTCTACCGCTTGTCCCTTTCGGGGTCGCGGGGGGTGCTGGAGCCTATCTCAGCTGCATTCGGGCGGAAGGCGGGGTACACCCTGGACACCCTAACACTATCCCTAACCCTACTATGACACCTGTGAAGTGAAAACCATTTCAGGTGACTACCTCTTGAAGCTCATTAAGAGAATGCCAAGAGTGCACTGTAAAAAAAAAAAATCCTATTTTTATGGTTAATTTACTTTAAATTTCTACTGTAATTTTTCTATTTTTTTTAAATAGTTTATAAAACTGTAGAATTGAATCTGTAAATAAACAATCCGCCTGTTATTTTAAGTAATATGCCAGTAATGACAAACTATGTATATTTCTATTTTTTTTTACAGAAAAATACCAAATTAATTATACATAGCATTTTCTGTTTTCTTAAATCACTTTCAAATTCATGTAAAATTACAGTAATTATCTTTCATTAAATATGTAGCTTGTTGTATAAAAGTCTATGTCCATACTAACAATCCAACTAGAATAAAGGTATTTTTCTGCAGAACTGTTTGCATCGTCGCTTTATGAAAGGTGGTTCGTCTTAATAATTTAGTAAAAATCTGTAAAATTACGATATTTTTCCGCAAAACATTTCATGAAAATTTCTGTAAATATAATGTTTTTGATCATTATTTGGTTTACAATGTTTTACTTTAATTTTATGGTTTTCGCTTGGCAGCCATAGCTGCCAGTAGATGACCGTTTATTTACATTCTTTTTTTTTACAGTGTGCGCAAAGCAGTAATAAGAGCATAGGGTGGCTATTTTGAAGAAACTAGAATATAAAACATGTTTTCAGTTATTTGACCTTTTTTTTTTTAAGTACATAACTCCACATGTGTTCATTCATAGTTTTGATGCCAATCTACAATGTAAATATTCATGAAAATAAAGAAAACGCAAATAATGAGAAGGTGTGTCCAAACTTTTGACCTGTACCGTGTAGAGCAGGGGTGCTCACACTTTTTCTGCAGGCGAGCTACTTTTCAATTGATCAAGTCGTGGGGATCTACCTCATTCATATATATAATTTATATTTACTTATTTATGAAATATATGTTTTTGTTAACAAGTTAAAGGTGTTTAATGATAATGCAAGCATGTTTAACACATATAGTTAATATGTTAACAAGTTAAAGGTGTTTAAAGATAATGCAAGTATGTTTAACACATATAGTTAATATTGTTAACAAGTTAAAGGTGTTTAATGATAATACAAGCATGTTTAACATAGTTAATATTGTTAATAAATTAAAGGTATTTAATGATAATACAAGCATGTTTAACACATATAGTTAATATTGTTAACAACTTAAAGGTGTTTAAAGATAATACAAGCATGTTTAACACATATAGTTAATATTGTTAACAAGTTAAAGGTGTTTAATGATAATACAAGCATGTTTAACACATATAGTTAATATTGTTAACAAGTTAAAGGTGTTTAATGATAATACAAGCATGTTTAACACATATAGTTAATATTGTTAACAAGTTAAAGGTGTTTAAAGATAATGCAAGCATGTTTAACACATATAGTTAATATTGTTAATAAGTTAAAGGTGTTAAAAGATAATACAAGCATGTTTAACACATATAGATTCCTTTCTTTCATGAAGACAAGAATATAAGTTGGTGTATTACCTGATTGTGATGACTTGCATTGATTGGAATCAGACAGTGGTGATGATAACGTCCGCATTTTCGAATGGAGGAGAAAAAAAGTCCTCCTTTCTGTCCATTACCACATGAAAGTGGTTGGTTTTTGGCATCTTATTTGTCCAGCTTCCGTACTCCTTTGTATACACTTTACAAGAAATACATTGTCGGCAAACTCTGTAGCTTGCTGGCTTGTGCACGCCAGCTTTCTGAGACTTTTATTTTGTTAGCGCAACTGTGCAGTCGGTCTTTGGAGTTTTGACGACAGGTACGGCGCCAGAGTCTGTTGAAATAAAGTGTTTCTCGCCTTCCAGTCGGTAATTTTAATGAGCTGGCAGCAGCCAGCGTCATCTCAGAAGACCCTCGGGTGCCGTGAATGTCAATCAAGTGACGAAAGTGACGTCATAGTGAAGATTTATGATCGCTCATTTTTAGGACTATTTTTTTAATGCCTGGCTGGTGATCGACTGACACACCCTCCGAGATCGACCGGTAGCTCGCGATCGACGTAATGAGCACCCCTGGTATAGAGCATTATATAGTCAAGGTTTCTGTGCACGGTGGAAGAGGGGTTAGTGCATCTGCCTCACAATACGAAGGTCCTGAGTAGTCTTGGGTTCAATCCCGGGCTCGGGATCTTTCTGTATGGAGTTTGCATGTTCTCCCCGTGACTGCGTGGGTTCCCTCCGGGTACTCCGGCTTCCTCCCACCTCCAAAGACATGCACCTGGGGATAGGTTGATTGGCAACACTAAATTGGCCCTAGTGTGTGAATGTGAGTGTGAATGTTGTCTGTCTATCTGTGTTGGCCCTGCGATGAGGTGGCGACTTGTCCAGGGTGTACCCCGCCTTCCGCCCGATTGTAGCTGAGATAGGCTCCAGCGCCCCCCGCGACCCCAAAAGGGAATAAGCGGTAGAAAATGGATGGATGGGTTTCTGTGGTTTATCCGTTATTCAGTGCTCAATACCGGGGTAGAGTGGAATATACGTATGTTTTTTCCTGACCTAACGTATATTCCGCTCCACCCCGGTATTGAGCACTGAATAATGGATAAATTACAGAAACCTCCACTATATTTTTGCTCCAATATATGACTTGTTGAGCACTCTTGGACAACCCACTATGGAAAAGATCAACATCGGCTACTCCACCAAGAACATACCATTACCATCAAGGAAAGAATACCAGCAAAAACTGATTGAGAAGACGGAACAATTCTTGCGACGTATGCGCTGGAAAGCCTTCTTATTTTTCAACCCAGACGCAGGAAGCGCTACCAAGAACACCTATGGCTTCAAATCAACGACAAAACCCCCCAACAGTAGAGGAACTAAATTACTTTGAAATCGGAATGCTTACAACTGATACAGACAGCAAAATTGAAAGACATACGCAACCCACTCCTCAAACAGCTGAAAGACGACACAGAACGGATCCAAACAGGCTTGTAGGGATGATACAGCCTCTGTGTTTTTTCCTGACCTAACTTCTTTATAGCATTATATATTTGTTTGGATTTGTTTTGGCCGAACTGGAGCATTGATCAGAGCAATAACACTAGACTTGCTGTTACCATCTGCAAGGCCCGTCAGAAGTCCGTAAGTGGGTTCAAAAATGTTTGCACCGCTGGTTTAAGAAGTAATGATGGCTTATAAGTGACAAGACCCTACAAAACAGCGGATTTGTCCTGTTTGTAAAACGTAAAGCTGGAGGAGGCGCATGTGTCTGTTATTAGCCGACACATCAATGGACTGTGACCAAAGGAAGGAGCTTTTGACAGCTGTCTTAACCAAGAAGGTGGCTTACGTAACGGGACACGTGAGCACAGCTGTTTTTGGACTGTTTATTTGGACACAGGAAAAGGGCAAGGGCTTGTGTATATCTAATTGTGCACACAACGGAAATCGCACAGGCCCTGAACCAGGGAGCGTATGTACCCTCCCCTTCGCTTGTTGTTGCTCGTATGTTAACGCCAGGGATCAACAGGAAGGCAGAGGGGCAGATAACGAGCTAAATCCAGAAACAGATCCGGGTGTGATTGTCAAATGACTGTCTGTCTGTGACTCAGTTGAAGAATTGATGGTTTTTCTATCTCCACTGGGGAGATTTATCTCTGTTCTTGTTCCATTTCGCGGATCCTCTGCGGTTTTTCTCATTCCAAGTCTGAGCCCAGATTCTGACCATACACTATAACTTCAAGGCCTGGGCCTGATGTCTCTTTATCCCTTCTCACTGGCTCAGGTCTATCTTCTTTTACAAGCATGAGAACCATCCAAGAAATCTTGGAAGTCTGCTTATGAGTCTGCAGCAGCATATGAAAGTCATTTGCTGCGATACGATGTGGCTTGTTCCAGCATCCTGCTCCTGACATCCAACAGCATCGCCGCCATTCTACCCCTGACTCTCATTACCAAAGAAACGGATTCTTTTTCTCTTACAACTCGCTATTATCACTGTGTAAAAAAAGCCCACGTAACTGCTGGTCTCTTTCAAGTTGAGTCATTGTGTACATCCAGTTCTGGTCTTTCAGAATTAAAGATTTCAGACGCAATGCAGTTGTGATTGATAGTCACATCGGTCGCAGTTCCTGTGAAGTATGAAGATTTATTCGGGCAGTAAGGGGGAGTTTTTCCTTGCCTCTGTCGCCAACATGCTTGCTCATGTGAACTTCTGTTGGTTTATCTTTGATGTGTGAGGAGTGGGTTCTTGAACTTGTGGACTGGCGCTCAAGTCATCTCTGGGGTCAATCGTACATACATAAAGTAGGCTTTGATTGATTGATTGATTGATTGATTGGAACTTGTATTAGTAGATTGCACAGTACAGTACATATTCCGTACAATTGACCACTAAATGGTAACACCCCAATAAGTTTTTCAACTTGTTTAAGTCGGTGTCCACGTTAATCAATTCATGGTATAAATACAGGTAAAAGCCAGTAAATTAGAATATTTTGAAAAACTTGATTTATTTCAGTAATTGCATTCAAAAGGTGTAACTTGTACATTATATTTATTCATTGCACACAGACTGATGCATTCAAATGTTTATTTTATTTAATTTTGATGATTTGAAGTGGCAACAAATGAAAATCCAAAATTCCGTGTGGCACAAAATTAGAATATTACTTAAGGCTAATACAAAAAAGGGATTTTTAGAAATGTTGGCCAACTGAAAAGTATGAAAATGAAAAATATGAGCATGTACAATACTCAATACTTGGTTGGAGCTCCTTTTGCCTCAATTACTGCGTTAATGCGGCGTGGCATGGAGTCGATGAGTTTCTGGCACTGCTCAGGTGTTATGAGAGCCCAGGTTGCTCTGATAGTGGCCTTCAACTCTTCTGCGTTTTTGGGTCTGGCATTCTGCATCTTCCTTTTCACAATACCCCACAGATTTTCTATGGGGCTAAGGTCAGGGGAGTTGGCGGGCCAATTTAGAACAGAAATACCATGGTCCGTAAACCAGGCACGGGTAGATTTTGCGCTGTGTGCAGGCGCCAAGTCCTGTTGGAACTTGAAATCTCCATCTCCATAGAGCAGGTCAGCAGCAGGAAGCATGAAGTGCTCTAAAACTTGCTGGTAGACGGCTGCGTTGACCCTGGATCTCAGGAAACAGAGTGGACCGACACCAGCAGATGACATGGCACCCCAAACCATCACTGATGGTGGAAACTTTACACTAGACTTCAGGCAACGTGGATCCTGTGCCTCTCCTGTCTTCCTCCAGACTCTGGGACCTCGATTTCCAAAGGAAATGCAAAATTTGCATGGTTGGGTGATTTGTTGCCACTTCAAATCATCAAAATTAAATGAAATAAACATTTGAATGCATCAGTCTGTGTGCAATGAATACATATAATGTACAAGTTACACCTTTTGAATGCAATTACTGAAATAAATCAAGTTTTTCAAAATATTCTAATTTACTGGCTTTTACCTGTATATACTATCAGCATAATACAGTCATCACACAAGTTCATCATCAGAGTATATACTTTGAATGATTTACAATCCGGGAGATGGGATGTGGAAGGGGTTGGGGCGGGGGGGGGTTAGGTTTGGTTGATATCAGCACTTCAGTCATCAACAATTGCATCATCAGAGAAATGGACATTGAAACAGTGTAGGTCTGACTTGGTAGGATATGTACAGCGAGCAGAAAATATAGAGAGAGAGAGCAGAAAGCATAAGAATAAGTATCTACATTTGATTATTTACATTTGGTTATTGCAATCCGGGGAGGTGGGATGTGGTGGGGGGAGGGTGTTAGTTAAGGGTTGTAGTTGCCTGGAGGTGTTGTTTTAGTGCGGTTTTGAAGGAGGATAGAGATGCCCTTTCTTTTACACCTGTTGGGAGTGCATTCCATATTGATGTGGCATAGAAGGAGAATGAGTTAAGACCAGGGGTCCCCAAACTACGGCCCGCCGGCCGGATCCGGCCCCCCAGCATCCAAAATCCGGCCCACGGGAAGTCCCAAGTTAAATTTTTGTATTTTATTTTTATTTCTTTTACTTATATTTACTTTTTTTTATTTTTTTTTATCTCCATCCATCCATCCATCTTCTTCCGCTTATCCGAGGTCGGGTCGCGGGGGCAACAGCCTAAACAGGGAAGCCCAGACTTCCCTCTCCCCAGCCACTTCGTCCAGCTCTTCCTGTGGGACCCCGAGGCGTTCCCAGGCCAGCCGGGAGACATAGTCTTCCCAACGTGTCCTGGGTCTTCCCCGCGGCCTCCTACCGGTCGGACGTGCCCTAAACACCTCCCTAGGAAGGCGTTCGGGTGGCATCCTGACCAGATGCCCGAACCACCTCATCTGGCTCCTCTCGATGTGGAGGAGCAGCGGCTTTACTTTGAGCTCCTCCCGGATGACAGAGCTTCTCACCCTATCTCTAAGGGAGAGCCCCGCCACCCGGCGGAGGAAACTCATTTCGGCCGCTTGTACCCGTGATCTTGTCCTTTCGGTCATAACCCAAAGCTCATGACCATAGGTGAGGATGGGAACGTAGATCGACCGGTAAATTGAGAGCTTTGCCTTCCGGCTCAGCTCCTTCTTCACCACAACGGATCGATACAGCGTCCGCATTACTGAAGACGCCGCACCGATCCGCCTGTCGATCTCACGATTTTTTTTTATCTTTCCTTTCTAATCCATTTTCTACCGCTTGTTACTCTCAGTGTCTACTCGCCTCTCAGGCCAATCATATTGTCTAAAAATGATTTTTCCCATCGATAACGTGACAATGTTAAATGTTGATGAACATCAATATTAATTGATGTTAAACAAAACGGATTAACTCGCTGGACTATAAAGACAATGTATATATGTATATATATATATATATATATATATATATATATATATATATATATATATATATATATATATGTATAAACAGCCCAGACCTCGGCCAAATTTTTTTAAAGGGGAACATTATCACCAGACCTATGTAAGCGTCAATATATACCTTGATGTTGCAGAAAAAAGACCATATATTTTTTGAACCGATTTCCGAACTCTAAATGGGTGAATTTTGGCGAATTAAACGCCTTTCTATTATTCGCTCTCGGAGCGATGACGTCACATCGGGAAGCAATCCGCCATTTTCTCAAACACATTACAAACACTGAGTCAAATCAGCTCGGTTATTTTCCGGTTTTTTTCGACTGTTTTCCGTACCTTGGAGACATCATGCCTCGTCGGTGTGTTGTCGGAGGGTGTAACAACACGAACGGGGACGGATTCAAGTTGCACCAGTGGCCCAAAGATGCCAAAGTGGCAAGAAATTGGACGTTTGTTCCGCACACTTTACCGACGAAAGCTATGCTACGACAGAGATGGCAAGAATGTGTGGATATCCTGCGACACTCAAAGCAGATGCATTTCCAACTGGACTGGACAGATCAGCTTTCGGGAAAAGATAGCGGATGAGGGTATGTCTACAGAATATATTCATTGATGAAAATTGGACTGTCTGCTCTCTCAAAGTGCATGTTGTTGCCAAATGTATTTCATATGCTGTAAACCTAGTTCATAGTTGTTAGTTTCCTTTAATGCCAAACAAACACATACCAATCGTTGGTTAGAAGGCGATCGCCGAATTCGTCCTCGCTTTCTCCCGTGTCGCTGGCTGTCGTGACGTTTTCGTCGGATTCGCTTGCATACGGTTCAAACCGATATGGCTCAATAGCTTCAGTTTCTTCTTCAATTTCATTTTCGCTACCTGCCTCCACACTACAACCATCCGTTTCAATACATGCGTAATCTGTTGAATCGCTTAAGCCGCTGAAATCCGAGTCTGAATCCGAGCTAATGTCGCTATAGCTTGCTGTTCTTTCCGCCATGTTTGTTTGTGTTGGCATCACTATGTGACGTCACAGGAAAATGGACGGGTGTATATAACGATGGCTAAAATCAGGCACTTTGAAGCTTTTTTTTAGGGATATTGCGTGATGGGTAAAATTTTGAAAAAAACTTCAAAAAATCAAATAAGCCACTGGGAACTGATTTTTAATGGTTTTAACCCTTCTGAAATTGTGATAATGTTCCCCTTTAACCCAATGCGGACCCCGAGTCAAAAAGTTTGGGGACCCCTGGTTAAGACCTTTGTTAGATCAGAATCTGGGTTTAACGTGGTTTGTGGAGCTCCCTGTATGGCTGTTGAACAAGTTTCAAGTTCAAGTTTCAAGTTCAAGTTTATTCACAATACCATATAACAAATACAATAGTAGTAAAATATCATCATTTAAAGATGTTGGTACGTGAAAGGGTCCCCCAAATAAGCTAGAAGAAGCTTTTGACAGGGGGTCCAGAGGATAGAATATACATGGAATAATGGAATATACATGGAATGATGGAATAATGGAATATACATGGAATGATGGAACATGGTAGCAAGTACAACAACAAAAAACAAAACAAAAAACAACGCTATATGATTAACACAAGATAATAGTACTAAAGCAAGCATACACATACATACATACATACATTCAACCATGCAAAACCCAACAGTAGTCTACCCTACATGAGGCAATAAATATAGGTGGTTAATAGATAAGTTTTTAGTTTATTTTTGAAGTTGGAGAATGGATACAGCATCTTGAGGTTCTCATTAAGCCGGTTCCAAATCTTTGGTCCCCTGCATACAACACTTCGAGCGGTACAATCCAGTAAACGATGTTTCCCTGATATCAAATCTAAGTTACGAGTGTTGTGGGCATGCTGGGGATGGTAGATAGGAACCAAGCTACAGAGCCTTAAATTCAGCCTGTAAATGACTTGATAGGTTAAACAAGCATTTTGATAAATATTGATAATATCTGTCAGTCTTAAGAGATGATAATTATGGAATAGATGTCGAGTGGGGGCATTAAACTTGGACCATGACAGGGCCCGTATAATTTTCTTTTGCATAGATTCTAATTTGTGGAGGTAGGTAGGGAAGGTGTTACACCAGATGACATTACAGTAGTTTAGATGTGGTTCAAAGAGAGTTTTATATAGTGTGAGTAGAGCATAAAGAGGAAGATAATGACGAAGGTGAAAGAACAGGCCAACATATTTGGATAATTTGTTTAACAGATGGCTAATGTGACATTTGAAATTGAGGTATTCGTCAATGAAGACCCCCAGGAATTTTGTGGAGTACACTCTCTGTATTTCCTGCCCATTGATGTTGATATGGCAGTGCTCAGTATTTGTCCGGTTTTTATTAGAACGAAATAGAATAAAATTTGTTTTATTTATATTAAGTGAGAGCTTATTGCATTTGAACCAGGAATCCACTTTCACAAGCTCTGAATTGACAGTTACTTGTAGATCGTGTAGGCTCCTGTGTGAGGTAAACAAATTTGTATCGTCAGCAAAAATTATTTTATGAAAAGTTTCGGAGGAGTTTACAAAATCATTTATGTATAGGATAAAAAGGAGAGGCCCCAAGATGGATCCCTGGGGAACCCCATAATTTATGGTCATACAGGGTGAATTGTGATCATTGACGCATACACATTGCTGCCTTCCGTAGCATGGCATTCACTTGTGTGTGTGTGAAAAGCCGTAGATATTATGTAATTGGGCCGGCACACAAAGGCAGTGCCTTTAAGGTTTATTGGCGCTCTGTACTTCTTCCTACGTCCGTGTACACAGCGGCGTTTCAAAAAGTCATCCATTTTACTTTTTGAAACAGATACCGATAAATTCCGATATTACATTTTAATGCATTTATCGGCCGATAATATCGGCAGTCAGACATCTCTAGTATCGACTATTCCCAGTAATCATCCATTTCCTCTTAATCCTATTTGTCGCCCACATTTTTTAATTTCCCTTTCTGTCGAAAGGTTTTGGGGTTTTTTTTTTCAGTCTGTCGTCAACGAAATAAGCAAGAACTATTTTACATCCACAAATTGACAACTCTACAGACCGAAAGGGTTTAGGCTGAAATTAAACACTTATTTTGGTTAGAGTTCCTTCAGTCGTCCTGCTAATTAGTTGTTTTTTTTACACATTCCAGCTGCCGATATTTACAGTCCACACTCTAGACATTCCTCCGACTCATATCCACAGCCAGTCATTGTCAAATTTGACGCAATACTTGCAGAAATCCAAGCAGCTTTTTACAAGACCTAAAAAAAAAAAGTTTCTCCCTCAGCCAGACCTGGAAGGAGTCCACATGGATACAGTTCAAGGTGTTTCATGTTTCTGATTGTTATGACTACGCCTATCCAGTGCATACCCTGCAGCATGAAACGGGCCACACTCGGGTCGGGATTTACCCGTGTCACCCTTGGTTCACCTTTTGTACCGCCTTTTGGAGAGAGCCAGAACTAATGTTCCTCTCCCAGGGTGCCCCGTGAAAGGGGTGGCTGCTAAACCACAATAAAAACACCACACCAGATTCCATCTCCTCAAGCCAACGCTTACGCAGAAACTTCCTGCCATGAGACCTCCGCCCATGTCTTTGTACGTCTCACTCTTAGTCGGAGCTGCTGAACTGAGGTCATACTTTCTTCAAATTTCTAATTCCTTATCACTCTATCCTTCCTCGTAATGTGCCCAACCTTTTCCCGACATCTTACCCTCCCAACACTTTTCCTCTTTTCTCAGCACCTCCCAATCACACTGCAGAAAGTGAAATCTAAGTAAGATGCTTATTTTCTGTCTAATAAGATAATTCTTCTCACTAAGCAGATTTTATGTTAGTGTGTTTTACTTGTTTTAAGGGTTTTGGTCCTAAATGATCTCAGTAAGATATTACAGCTGAGATTTGATGACCTATATTGAGTAAAACATGCTTGAAACTAGAATATCACATTTCGGGAGAACAAATACAACAGAACAAATACCCAGAACCCCTTTGCAGCACTAACTCTTCCGGGACGCTACAATATACACCCCCGCTACCCCCCCCCCCCCCCCCCCCCACCTCAACCTCCTCATGCTCTCTCAGGAAGAGCATGTCCCAAATTCTAAGCTGCTGTTTTGAGGCATGTTAAAAAAAATAGTGCACTTTGTGACTTCAATAATAAATATGGCAGTGCCATGTTGGCATTTTTTTTCCATAACTTGAGTTGATTTATTTTGGAAAAGCTTGTTACATTGTTTAATGCATCCAGCGGGGCATCACAACAAAATTAGGCATAATAATGTGTTAATTCCACGACTGTATATATCGGTATCGGTTGATATCAGAATGGGTAATTAAGAGTTGGACAATATCGGATATCGGCAAAAAAGCCATTATCTGACATGTCTAATGCTAACTAGCGGGTTTGTTTCTGTGCCCGTGATCGTCTCCCCGTCCTGCAACTTAGCATGGCGTATTTTTGCGGATTAGGGGAGCGTTCAACAAATTTTGTTTGGATCATTTTTTTTTTTTTTTTTTTTTAAATGCCGAAGTGATATTTTCACGCGGAAATGAATGTTTGAAAACACACATTTCCACGTTTTCGTGGACATTTCACATGCCTGTATGTAGCCACGTAGCATTGTTAGGTCAATTTGAACACGTAACGCCGAAATGGTAAAAAAAAAACACGGGGCACTGGAATATTGCACAGAAACGCAGAGTACTCCAATCCAGCAATTGTTTGAATAACATCCATCCATCCAGTTTCTACACTGCAAAAACTGAAATCTAAGTAAGATGAAATATCTCAAATAAGGGTGATATTTGCTTATTTTCTGTCTGATAAGATAATTCTTCTCACTAAGCAGATTTTATGTTAGAGTGTTTTACTTGTTTTAAGTGTTTTGGTCCTAAATGATCTCAGTAAGATATTACAGCTGAGATTTGATGACCTATATTGAGTAAAACATGCTTGAAACTAGAATATCAACTGTTGCAAAGCTGTGTCATCAACACTCACAAGTATAAAACTACTTTTTTAAAGTAATAATTTCCTATTTCAAGCATGAAAAAAAAATCATGATTTTGACACAATTGTGTCTCATAAATAAAACAGATGACAGCCAAATGGACTTTGCTGTTTTATTTTCAATGAAACAATAGAAAATATGTACTCATATAGTAGTACAGTTGGCACAGTGCAGTAAACTGACAGTTAATATTTAAACATTTAACATTTGACATTTCAAACAGAAATAGTTCATGCACATTCAGATAAATTCTTAAAAATTACAATAAAAAAATGTTTTGGCCAGGAGCCGGGCTGTATATATGCGCATTAATTGACCGAAAGAGCACGCACTTGGCGCGATGATGTCATGTTATCAATGGAAAAATGCATTTTTAGACCATATGATTTGCCTGAGCGGCTAGGAAACCCGGAGAGTAACAAGCAGTTGCCTTTCCATTAAGAACAATAAATTAGTTTTTAGCATAAGTTTGCTGGTTTCAAGAAATGTAATGCAGAGCGCATATCATTATGTCAAGATAATGGCACTAGCATTTACTTCATTTAAGAATATTTTTCAACATATTGAGCAAAAAGGTCTCTTTTTTTCTACCAAGAAAAGTGCACTTGTTATTAGTGAGAATATACTTATTTTAAGGTATTTTTGGGTTCATTGAGGTTAGCTAATTTTTCTTTGTTTTGGATATTCTTGACAAGCCAAATTTTCTTGTTCTATTGGCAGATAATTTTGCTTAGTTCAAGTAAAATACCCCTAATTTTTTTTTTTTTTTTCTTGTTTTTGAACACTGACTTTTTGCAGTGCAGTTGCCTTGTTGCCTTTCCATTAAGAACAATAACTTAGTTTTTAGTCTAAGTTTGCTGGTTTCACGAAATGAAATGCCGAGCGCATATCATTATGTCAAGATAATGGCACTAGCATTTAATTTAAGAATATTTTTCAAATATTGAGCAAAAAGGTCTTTTTTTATTTCTACCAAGAAAAGTGCACTTTTACTTATTTTAAGGTATTTTTGGGTTCATTGATGTTAGCTAATTTTACTTGTTTTGGAAAGTCTTGACAAGCCAAATGTTCTTGTTCTATTGGCAGATAATTTTGCTTCGTTCAAATAAAATACCCCTCATTTTTGTATTTTTTTTCTTGTTTTTGAACATTGACTTTTTGCAGTGCAGTTGCCTTGTTGCCTTTCCATTAAGAACAATAAATTAGTTTTTAGTATAAGTTTGCTGGTTTCAAGAAATGTAATGCAGAGCGCATATCATTATGTCAAGATAATGGCACTAGCATTTACTTCATTTAAGAATATTTTTCAACATATTGAGCAAAAAGGTCTCTTTTTTTTCTACCAAGAAAAGTGCACTTTTACTTATTTTAAGGTATTTTTGGGTTCATTGAGGTTAGCTAATTGTACTTGTTGTGGAAAGTCTTGACAAGCCAAATTTTCTTGTTCTATTGGCAGATAATTTTGCTTAGTTCAAGTAAAATACCCCTAATTTTTGATTTTTTTTTCTTGTTTTTGAACACTGACTTTTTGCAGTGCAGTTGCCTTGTTGCCTTTCCATTAAGAACAATAAACTAGTTTTTAGTATAAGTTTGCTGGTTTCACGAAATGTAATGCCGAGCGCATATCATTATGTCAAGATAATGGCACTAGCATTTAATTTAAGAATATTTTTCAACATATTGAGCAAAAAGGTCTCTTTTTTTTTTCTACCAAGAAAAGTGCACTTTTACTTATTTTAAGGTATTTTTGGGTTCATTGAGGTTAGCTAATTTTACTTGTTGTGGAAAGTCTTGACAAGCCAAATTTTCTTGTTCTATTGGCAGATAATTTTGCTTAATTCAAGTAAAATACCCCTAATTTATGTTTTTTTTTTCTTGTTTTTGAACACTGAGTTTTTGCAGTGCAGTTGCCTGGTTGCCTTTCCATTAAAAACAATAAATTCGTTTTTAGTATAAGTTTTCTGATTTCAAGAAATGTAATGCCGAGCGCATATCATTCTGTCAAGATAATGGCACTAGCATTTACTTCATTTAAGAATATTTTTCAACATATTGAGCAAAAAGGTCTCTTTTTTTTCTACCAAGAAAATTGCACTTTTACTTATTTTAAGGCATTTTTGGGTTCATTGAGGTTAGCTAATTTTACTTGTTGTGGAAAGTCTTGACAAGCCAAATTTTCTTGTTCTATTGGCAGATAATTTTGCTTAGTTCAAGTAAAATACCCCTAATTTTTGATTTTTTTTTCTTGTTTTTGAACACTGACTTTTTGCAGTGCAGTTGCCTTGTTGCCTTTCCATTAAGAACAATAAACTAGTTTTTAGTATAAGTTTGCTGGTTTCACGAAATGTAATGCCGAGCGCATATCATTATGTCAAGATAATGGCACTAGCATTTAATTTAAGAATATTTTTCAACATATTGAGCAAAAAGGTCTCTTTTTTTTTTCTACCAAGAAAAGTGCACTTTTACTTATTTTAAGGTATTTTTGGGTTCATTGAGGTTAGCTAATTTTACTTGTTGTGGAAAGTCTTGACAAGCCAAATTTTCTTGTTCTATTGGCAGATAATTTTGCTTAATTCAAGTAAAATACCCCTAATTTATGTTTGTTTTTTTTTGTTTTTGAACACTGAGTTTTTGCAGTGCAGTTGCCTGGTTGCCTTTCCATTAAAAACAATAAATTCGTTTTTAGTATAAGTTTTCTGATTTCAAGAAATGTAATGCCGAGCGCATATCATTCTGTCAAGATAATGGCACTAGCATTTACTTCATTTAAGAATATTTTTCAACATATTGAGCAAAAAGGTCTCTTTTTTTTCTACCAAGAAAAGTGCACTTTTACTTATTTTAAGGTATTTTGGGGTTCATTGAGGTTAGCTAATTTTACTTGTTGTGGAAAGTCTTGACAAGCCAAATTTTCTTGTTCTATTGGCAGATAATTTTGCTTAGTTCACGTAAAATAACCCTAATTTTTGTATTTTGTTTCTTGTTTTTGAACACTGACTTTTTGCAGTGCAGTTGCCTTGTTGCCTTTCCATTAAGAACAATAAACTAGTTTTTAGTATAAGTTTGCTGGTTTCAAGAAATGTAACTCTTTTTTTTTCTACCAAGAAAAGTGCTCTTTTACTTATTTTAAGGTATTTTTGGGTTCATAGAGGTTAGCTAATTTTACTTGTTTTGGAAAGTCTTGACAAGCCGAAGTTTCTTGTTCTATTGGCAGATAATTTTGCTTAGTTCAAGTAAAATACCCCTCATTTTTGTATTTTTTTTCTTGTTTTTGAACACTGACTTTTTGCAGTGCAGTTGCCTTGTTGCCTTTCCATTAAGAACAATAAACTAGTTTTTAGTATAAGTTTGCTGGTTTCAAGAAATGTAATGCCGAGCGCATATCATTATGTCAAGATAATGGCACTAGCATTTAATTTAAGAATATTTTTCAACATATTGAGCAAAAAGGTCTTTTTTTTTTCTACCAAGAAAAGTGCACTTTTACTTATTTTAAGGTATTTTTGGGTTCATTGAGGTTAGCTAATTGTACTTGTTGTGGAAAGTCTTGACAAGCCAAATTTTCTTGTTCTATTGGCAGATAATTTTGCTTAGTTCAAGTAAAATACCCCTCATTTTTGTATTTTTTTTCTTGTTTTTGAACACTGACTTTTTGCAGTGCAGTTGCCTTGTTGCCTTTCCATTAAGAACAATAAATTAGTTTTTAGTCTAAGTTTGCTGGTTTCACGAAATGTAATGCCGAGCGCATATCATTATGTCAAGATAATGGCACTAGCATTTACTTCATTTAAGAATATTTTTCAACATATTGAGCAAAAAGGTCTCTTTTTTTTCTACCAAGAAAAGTGCACTTTTACTTATTTTAAGGCATTTTTGGGTTCATTGAGGTTAGTTAATTTTACTTGTTGTGGAAAGTCTTGACAAGCCAAATTTTCTTGTTCTATTGGTAGATAATTTTGATTAGTTCAAGTAAAATACCCCTAATTTTTTTATTTTTTTTTCTTGTTTTTGAACATTGACTTTTTGCAGTGCAGTTGCCTTGTTGCCTTTCCATTAAGAACAATAAATTAGTTTTTAGTATAAGTTTGCTGGTTTCACGAAATGTAATGCCGAGCGCATATCATTATGTCAAGATAATGGCACTAGCATTTAATTTAAGAATATTTTTCAACATATTGAGCAAAAAGGTCTCTTTTTTTTTCTACCAAGAAAAGTGCACTTTTACTTATTTTAAGGTATTTTTGGGTTCATTGAGGTTAGCTAATTTTACTTGTTGTGGAAAGTCTTGACAAGCCAAATTTTCTTGTTCTATTGGCAGATAATTTTGCTTAATTCAAGTAAAATACCCCTCATTTATGTTTTTTTTTTCTTGTTTTTGAACACTGAGTTTTTGCAGTGCAGTTGCCTGGTTGCCTTTCCATTAAAAACAATAAATTAGTTTTTAGTATAAGTTTTCTGATTTCAAGAAATGTAATGCCGAGCGCATATCATTATGTCAAGATAATGGCACTAGCATTTACTTCATTTAAGAATATTTTTCAACATATTGAGCAAAAAGGTCTCTTTTTTTTCTACCAAGAAAAGTGCACTTTTACTTATTTTAAGGCATTTTTGGGTTCATTGAGGTTAGTTAATTTTACTTGTTGTGGAAAGTCTTGACAAGCCAAATGTTCTTGTTCTATTGGCAGATAATTTTGCTTAGTTCAAGTAAAATACGCCTAATTTTTGTATTTTTTTTCTTGTTTTTGAACACTGACTTTTTGCAGTGCAGTTGCCTTGTTGCCTTTCCATTAAGAACAATAAATTAGTTTTTAGTATAAATTTGCTGGTTTCAAGAAATGTAATGCCGAGCGCATATCATTATGTCAAGATAATGGCACTAGCATTTAATTTAAGAATATTTTTCAACATATTGAGCAAAAAGGTCTCTTTTTTGTTCTACCAAGAAAAGTGCACTTGTTATTAGTGAGAATATACTTATTTTAAGGTATTTTTGGGTTCATTGAGGTTAGCTAATTTTACTTGTTGTGGAAAGTCTTGACAAGCCAAATGTTCTTGTTCTATTGGCAGATAATTTTGCTTAGTTCAAGTAAAATACCCCTCATTTTTGTATTTTTTTTTCTTGTTTTTGAACACTGACTTTTTGCAGTGCAGTTGCAATGTTGCCTTTCCATTAAGAACAATAAAATAGTTTTTAGTATAAGTTTGCTGTTTTCACGAAATGTAATGCCGAGCGCATATCATTATGTCAAGATAATGGCACTAGCATTTACTTCATTTAAGAATATTTTTCAACATATTGAGCAAAAAGGTCTTCTTTTTTTCTACCAAGAAAAGTGCACTTTTACTTATTTTAAGGTATTTTTGGGTTCATTGAGGTTAGCTAATTTTACTTGTTTTGGAAAGTCTTGACAAGCCGAATTTTCTTGTTCTATTGGCGGATAATTTTGCTTAGTTCAAATAAAATACCCCTCATTTTTGTTTTGTTTTTTCTTGTTTTTGAACACTGACTTCTTGCAGTGCACTCTCGCAAAGTCCAATACTTCCTTCCTGCTTTTGCTTCTCTACAAGGTACCGCGCAGAAAAATGTTTCTTGTTTACTTCCTTTCATTTTTAAGTCTAGGGGGGGGGGTTACCCACATATGCGGTCCTCTCCAAGGTTTCTCATAGTCATTCACATCGACGTCCCACTGGGGTGAGTTTTTCCTTGCCCTTATTTGGGCGTTGTACCGAGGATGTCGTTGTGGCTTGTGCAGCCCTTTGAGACACTTGTGATTTAGGGCTATATAAATAAACATTGATTAATTGATTGATTGATAGTACAGTAGAACACATGAAGGGGGTTCTACTGTACTAGTTTGTCACTGGGATTTGCTGACTCTCGTCGACATAAGCGGTAGTCGACGTAAACAAAAAAAAAGCCCTTGCTTGTAAACAGGGTTAGGGTTAGGGTTAGGGGTTAGGGTTAACCCTAACCCTAACCTGTGACTTTCACCAGAGACATGAGAATGGGTGATAATAGAGCTTTTTTTTTTAATCTGTGGCAGTTTGTTTTTCCTCCATTTGTGCAAAATGTAAATAGGGTGCATTTTTCAGTCCTGGAAATGGGGACGAAAGAACGCCTAACTGTCATGACTTGGTCTTGGGTGTTAGCTTTTCCGGGATGCAACGGAAAGTTGGCTCGGGCGAGACGGGAATGTAAGTACATTTTTTATTTAAAGACTATAAATACAAAACAAGGAAGTAAACAAAAGGCGCGCACAATTGCGGAGAACAAACTATGAAACCAAACACTTGCACAAAGGCAAAAACTATGAACAACAAAAACCACTAACTGTGGCTTAATAAACAAAAACTTACTTGGCATGGAACCGGCATGAATGATGAACATGAAAACAAGTGTCAGGAATGTACAGAGCATAAATGTGAGGATGTCGTCAGAACGACAAACTGAAAACAATGAACTTAAATACTATAGACATGATTAACAAAAACAGGTGCGTGACTCAAAACGTGAAACAGGTGCGTGACGTGACAGGTGAAAACTAATGGTTGCTATGGTGACAAAACAAAAGTGTACAAAAAGTCCAAAAACCAAAACGAACATGACCAAAACAAAAACATGATCACACAGACATGACACTAACAAGTTATGGTTATGGTGTTAGTTCATTCCGAACATGCATACAATTACAATAAGATACATAAAATAATCACAGTTTCTCATTAAAGCCTGAAAAGGAGTAGTGACGTCTCTCAGTCTAATTTTTTTGTTTTCTTTATTTGTTTATAAGGATTTTGATTAGAGATGTCCGATAATGGCTTTTTTGCCGATATCCGATATTCCGATATTGTCCAACTCTTAATTACCGATTCCTATATCAACCCATACCGATATATACAGTCGTGGAATTAACACATTATTATGCCTAATTTAGTTGTGATGCCCCTTTGGATGCATTAAACAATGTAACAAGGTTTTCCAAAATAAAGCAAGTCAAGTTATGGAAAAAAAAAATAGCCAACATGGCACTGCCATATTTATTATTGAAGTCACAAAGTGCATTTTTTTTTTTTAACATGCCTCAAAACAGCAGCTTGGAATTTGGGACATGCTCTCCCTGAGAGAGCATGAGGAGGTTGAGGTGGGTAGGGAGTAGCGGAAGGGTGTATATTGTAGCGTCCCGGAAGCGTTAGTGCTGCAAGGGGTTCTGGGTATTTGTTCTGTTGTGTTTATGTTGTGTTACGGTGCGGAAGATCTCCCGAAATGTGTTTGTCATTCTTGTTTGGTGTGGGTTCACAGTGTGGCAAATATTTGTAACAGTGTTAAACTTGTTTATACGGCCACCCTCAGTGTGACCTGTATGGCTGTTGACCAAGTATAGGTTGCATTCACTTGTGTGTGTGTGAAAAGCCGTATATATTATTTGATTGGGCCGGCACTTTTTGCGTGGGATAAAAAGAGCCCACCTCCCTCCCCCAGAGGCACTATAGAGAGCCTTCTGACCAACTGCATCTCAGTCTGGACTGGAGCCTGCAATGCCTCAGACTGGAAGTCTCTCCAGAGAGTGGTGAGGACGGCGGAAAAGATCATCAGGACTCCTCTTCCTCCTATCCAGGAGATCGCAAAAAGCCGCTGCCTGACCAGGGCTCAGAAAATCTGCAAAGACTCCTCCCACCCCCACCAAGGACTGCTTTCACTGCTGGACTCTAGAAAGAGGTTCCAAAGCACAACCTCCAAGTTCTGTAACAGCTTCTTCCCTCAGACCGTAAGACTCTTGAACGCATCATGATAATCCCCTCAACTCCCCCCAAAATGGATTAACTCGCTGGAATAAAAAAGACAATATAACATACATCCATAAACGTGGATGCATATGAAAAAGTGCAATATATTTATCTGTACAGTAATCTATTTATTTATTTATATATTGCTTTTTTATCCTGCACTACCATGAGCTAATGCAACAAAATGTTGTTCTTATCTGTACTCTAAAGTTCAAATTTGAATGAGAATAAAAAGGAAGTCTAAGTCTAAGTCTAAGTCTACATGTCCATCACTGTCACAGCCTGGCTAGCATGTCGTGACATACAAAAATAGACACTTCAGTGGTTTCTTTCTCCACTTAAAATGACCACCAGAATTCAGCACCAAAGTGATGTTTACTTTGCCCTACGCTCAAATTCTGTCTTCAGCTCTCTGTCATCTTCCTCTCTGTCCATTTGTTTTCCTCCCTCCTACTCCCCGTCCTCTTCTTCTTCACAGGCTCTTTGATCCGTCAAATCCAGATGGAGCATAGCTAATGGATACTATGCACTGGTCTGTCTGCTCTGTGCATGCTTCAAGGGGGACGGCAAATGTTTGTGTCAGACACAAAAAAAAATGTTTCAGAGCAACAACAAAAAAGTGTAATATAAAGTAGGTAGTAGGGATGTCCCGATCCGATATTTGGATCGGATCGGCTGCCGATATTTGCCAAAAATTGCGTATCGGCAAGGCATGGGAAAATGCCGATCCAGATCCAGTTTTAAAAAAACTCCGGTCCGTGTTTTCCAACGCACCTATTTAAATAATACATTCCACTCTTCTGCTGCTCCGTAATTTCCGTTCCGCATTTTCCAGCACACCTTCAACACATCCACAATTCTCACGCATTACACGACAGGCTCTTCTCACTCTTTCCTGTGTCTCCCTCTCACAGACAGCAAGCGCACCTTCTTACACACGTCACATACTGTCACGTCATACGTCACATACTGTCACGTCGTACGTCACATACGTATACGTCCTCCCCGAGCAGAGAGGTAGCAGCATGGCTAACGTTAGCTGTGATGCTAGCGCAGCCGTGTGACCAACGCTCTCTCTAAGGTGCGCGTTGCTCAAACGTCCTCTGCGCATAGCAATTATATGCCACGCACAAAATCAAATAAAAAAATAAGCGCATAACAATTTTCGACACACGGACACGACAGAGAAAACAGTTTTCGTCATCATTGTTCAAATATTGTGACGTCTGTCGAGACGCTTATCTCCATTCGGTGCCACACGTCCACACCATCAAAATGCTGAGGCAAAAATTTCCACATCAACACCGTATGAAAAAATGTCTGATTTTTTTTAGTTGTGATTTCCTTCTCTGCATGAAAGTTTAAAAGTAGCATATATTAATGCAGTATGAAGAAGAATGTTTTAATGTAGACATGCAAGCATTGAAATAACATTTTGAAAATCAAGACTACATTTCCTGCAAATGAGTGCATTTCTACCCTATATTTTAACTTTAGATTTATTCTCATATCAAACTCTTTTGGCTGTCTTTTTGACACTTACATCCGGCGCCCCCCTCCACACCCTGGATTATAAATAATGTAAATAATTCAATGTGATTATCTTGTGTGATGACTGTATTATGATGATAGTATACATCTGATAGTATATATCTGTATCATGAATCAATTTAAGTGGACAAGTTGAAAAACTTATTGGGGTGTTACCATTTAGTGGTCAATTGTACGGAATATGTACTTCACTGTGCAACCTACTAATAAAAGTCTCAATCAATCAATCAAAACACATAGAATCATCATACTGCTGTGATTATATGCATCAAGTGTTCATTCAAGGCTAAGGCAAAATATCGAGATATATATCGTGTATCGCAATATGGCCTTAAAATATCGCAATATTAAAAAAAGGCCATATCGCCCAGCCCTAGTTCAATGATGCCATTTCTGTTTGTCATGTATAATTTTGTCTATTTTGTGTTTATCCTTGAATAAACAGGTCAGTTTCTTGTTACCAACCATTGTGTATTATTCAAACTCCCCTAATTCAGCTGGCTAGTTGTTATCAAGAGTACTAAAACCCTTTTCAACATGATTCTGACAACTAAGTAGGCTAAAAAACTTTAAACTTTAATACATGCTCGGATAGGCCAGTATCGGTCAGTATCGGTATCGGATCGGAAATGCAAAAACAATATCGGTATCGGATCGGAAGTGCAAAAACCTGGATCGGGACATCTCTACTAGGTAGCAGAGGCGTTCTGAAGGATATTTTTGTCAGCAAGTGGAGATAAATGTGGTGCGATAAAATATACTTTTATTGGCTGTTTGGTGACACAAAACAATTGTGTTGTAAAAGTCAAAATGAACAAAAAAAAAAGGGGGCCATACAAGGTTTTCATCTATAACAGGGCTCGGTCACCCTTTGAGCACGTTTTAAGAGTTTTAGAATTTCCGACGGTCTGTGAGGCCGTGAATGTGTACAGGCCGAGCCCTGACTGGTGACGGGATGAGGAAAGGCAAGGTGTGTGTGATTCGTAAGTGGGCGAACCCCACGGTAAGATAACCATAAATACTAGAAATGTATTTGCGATAAATGCTTTAAAATGTAATATCGGAAATTATCGGTATCGCTTCGGAAATTATCGGTATCGGTTTCAAAAAGTAAAATGTATGACTTTTTAAAACGCTGCTGTGTACACGGACGTAGGGAGAAGTACAGAGCGCCAATAAACCTTTAAGGCACTGCCTTTGCGTGCCGGCCCAATCACATGATATCTACGGCTTTTCACACACACAAGTGAATACTTGGTCAACAGCCATACCGGTCACACTGAGAGTGGCCATATAAGCAACTTTAACACTGTTACAAATGTTGATTTACTGTTTAATGTTGATTAACGTGGACCCCGACTTAAACAAGTTGAAAAACGTATTGGGGTGTTACCATTTAGTGGTCAATTGTACCGAATATGTACTGTACTGTGCAATCTACTACAAACCCCGTTTCCATATGAGTTGGGAAATTGTGTTAAATGTAAATATAAATGGAATACAATAATTTGCAAATCATTTTCAACCCATATTCAGTTGAATATGCTACAAAGACAACATATTTGATGTTCAAACTGATAAACTTTTTTTTTTTGTGCAAATAATCATTAACTTTAGAATTTGATGCCAGCAACACGTGACAAAGAAGTTGGGAAAGGTGGCAATAAATACTGATAAAGTTGAGGAATGCTCATCAAACACTTATTTGGAACATCCCACAGGTGAACAAGCAAATATGCGCCACACTGTGAACCCACACCAAAAAAAATCGGTCTAAGCCTGGGCCCCTGGAAAGGGGGTCCAAACTGAGGCCAAGGGAAAAAGTCAGCCAAATTTTAAAACTGCCTGAATTACTTTGTTTACAATAAATACATTGATTATCGGTTATTGACGTTTACTAAGGGTGTAACGGTACGTGTATTTGTGTCATGTCTGTGTAATCATGTTTTGTCTTAGTCATGTTTTGTTTAGTTATTGGACTTTTTAGTTTCTGGCTTTTCACTCCCTTGTCTTGTTTCCATGATTACCCATTAGTTTCACCTGTTCCACGTTTGGACTCATTGTGCACTCTTGTTTGTCACCATAGCAACCCATTAGTTTTCACCTGTCACGTCACACACCTGTTTTCGTTAATCATGTCTGTAGTATTTTGTCATGACTTGGTCCTGGGTGTGTGCTTTTCCGGGATGCAACGGAAAGTTGGCTCGGGCGAGACGGGAATGAAGGTACATGATTTATTTAAAGACTATAAATACAAAAAAAAGGATCAAACAAAAAGCGCGCACAGGGGCGGAGGTACAAAACTAGACTATAAACACAAATTTGCACATTGGCAGAAACTATGAACAATTAAACAAAACTTGCAAACTATGGCTTGAATAAAGAAAACTTACTTGGCATGGACAAAAAAAGAGCAGCGTGAACGATGGACATGAAAAGGAGTTAGAAATGTGTCGAGCATAAATGTGGTGAGGTCGTCAGAAAACAAACTGAAAAACACTGAACTTAAATACTACAGACATGATTAACGAAAACAGGTGCGTGACTCAAGACGTGAAACAGGTGCGTGACGTGACAGGTGAAAACTAATGGGTTGCTATGGTGACAATCAAGAGTGCACAATGAGTCCAAACGTGGAACAGGTGAAACTAATGGGGTAATCATGGAAACAAGACAAGGGAGTGAAAAGACAGAAACTAAAGAGTCCTATAACTAAACAAAACATGACTTAAAACAAAACATGATTACACAGACATGACATATTTAAGTTCATTGTTTTTCAGTTTGTCTTTCTGGTGACATCCCCACATTTATGCTCTGCACATTTCTGACTGTTTTTCATGTCCATCGTTCACGCTGCTCCTTTTTGTCCATGCCAAGTAAGTTTTGTTTATTATTGCCACAGTTAGTGTCTTTTGTTGTTCATAGTTTTTGCCTTTGTGCAAGTGTTTGGTTTCATAGTGTGTTCTCCGCCATTGTGCGCGCTTTTCGTTTGTATTTTTTTTTTTGTTGATAAAATTAAATAAATATGTTCTCACATTCCCGTCTCGCCCGAGCCAACTTTCCGTTGCCTTCTAGAAAAACTAAACCCCAGGACCAAGTCATGACAATTTGTATTGAACCGTTTCGGGACGGGGGTTTCGGTTCGGTTCGGAGGTGTACCGAACGAGTTTCCACACGGACATATTAAGTAGCGCACCGCACGTTGTGTAAACAATGCACAACACACGGCATGCTAGCAACGACCGGGCTACGACAACAAAGCGAAAGCTGTTTGCCGACATTGTTCAGCAGCGGTAGGGTATGCTTCTGGCAACACGTCAAACATGCTAACCCATTTGAAGCAGCACCACCCCCAAGTGAACATCGCTTCAATGAAGAGAAAGACGAGCGTGGTGCAAACACCGCATTAAAGCAGCCTCTCCTCGGCGAGTCAGGCAGGGCTAAAGCAATAACAAATGTTTTCATAGCAGCAGATTCAAGACCATATTGCATTAAAAACTAAATTTTGACCCACTTTTTCTTTCTGCAGACCATGTGGATTTTTCTGGCAAAAAACATGAAGATTGAGTGAAAGTCATCAGGGTTAAAGGCTGGGGGGGGGGGGGGAAGTTAATCTGAGGCTGAGTTGACTTGAAACTGTTTAATGTTGCACTTTTTATATGTAGAAGAAAAGTTTTGTCATTTTATTTAATCTGAGCAACAACTTGAGGCAGTTTAATGTTGATTAACGTGGACCCCGACTTAAACAAGTTGAAAAACTTATTGGGGTGTTACCATTTAGTGGTCAATTGTACGGATTATGTACTGTACTGTGCAATCTACTACAAACCCCGTTTCCATATGAGTTGGGAAATTGTGTTAGAGGTAAATATAAACAGAATACAATAATTTGCAAATCATTTTCAACCCATATTCAGTTGAATATGCTACAAAGACAACATATTTGATGTTCAAACTCATAAAAAAAAATGTTTTGTTGCAAATAATCATTAACTTTTGAATTTGATGCCAGCAACACGTGACAAAGAAGTTGGGAAAGGTGGCAATAAATACTGATAAAGTTGAGGAATGCTCATCAAACACTTATTTGGAACATCCCACAGGTGAACAGGCAAATTGGGAACAGGTGGGTGCCATGATTGGGTATAAAAGTAGATTCCATGAAATGCTCAGTCATTCACAAACAAGGATGGGGCGAGGGTCACCACTTTGTCAACAAATGCGTGAGCAAATTGTTGAACAGTTTAAGAAAAACCTTTCTCAACCAGCTATTGCAAAGAATTTAGGGATTTCACCATCTACGGTCCAAAATATCATCAAAGGGTTCAGAGAATCTGGAGAAATCACTGCACGTAAGCAGCTAAGCCCGTGACCTTCGATCCCTCAGGCTGTACTGCATCAACAAGCGACATCAGTGTGTAAAGGATATCACCACATGGGATCAGGAACACTTCAGAAACCCACTGTCAGTAACTACAGTTGGTCGCTACATCTGTAAGTGCAAGTTAAAACTCTCCTATGCAAGGCGAAAAACGTTTATCAACAACACCCAGAAACGCCGTCGGCTTCGCTGGGCCTGAGCTCATCTAAGATGGACTGATACAAAGTGGAAAAGTGTTCTGTGGTCTGACGAGTTCACATTTCAAATTGTTTTTGGAAACTGTGGACGTCGTGTCCTCCGGACCAAAGAGGAAAAGAACCATCCGGATTGTTATAGGCGCAAAGTTGAAAAGCCAGCATCTGTGATGGTATGGGGGTGTATTAGTGCCCAAGACATGGGTAACTTACACATCTGTGGAGGCGCCATTAATGCTGAAAGGTACATACAGGTTTTGGAGCAACATATGTTGCCATCCAAGCAACGTTACCATGGACGCCCCTGCTTATTTCAGCAAGACAATGCCAAGCCACGTGTTACATCAACGTGGCTTGATAGTAAAAGAGTGCAGGTACTAGACTGGCCTGCCTGTAGTCCAGACCTGTCTCCCGTTGAAAATGTGTGGCGCATTATGAAGCCTAAAATAGCACAACGGAGACCCCCGGACTGTTGAACAACTTAAGCTGTACATCAAGCAAGAATGGGAAAGAATTCCACCTTAGAAGCTTAAGAAATGTGTCTTCTCAGTTCCTAAACGTTTACTGAGTGTTGTTAAAAGGAAAGGCCATGTAACACAGTGGTGAACATGCCCTTTCCCAACTACTTTGGCACGTGTTGCAGCAATGAAATCCTAAGTTAATTATTATTTGCAAACAAAAAATAAAGTTTACGAGTTTGAACATCAAATATGTTGTCTTTGTAGCATATTCAACTGAATATGGGTTGAAAATGATTTGCAAATCATTGTATTCCGTTTATATTTACATCCAACACAATTTCCCAACTCATATGGAAACGGGGTTTCTAATAAAAGTCTCAATCAATCAATCAAAAAAAGCACTTTATATGTAGAATGGTTTTGTTCAAAAACCATTCTGAGCCTTATCTTATTTAGTTTTTGTTTTATATATGTTGACCACATGAACCCTGGCAATGGACCCTGTGTGTATATGTATGTTATTGTTATGTGTGTGTGTGTATATGTGTGTGTGTATATGTATGTTATTGTTATGCTTAGCATTCATGACTGCCTGCTGTTGCACTGATCAGCCTAGTGGTGGCTCACATCCATCACACACACAGATAATTCTATTTTTGGGCAGAATTATTATAGTGTTCCCAATGTTAAAAGGATAAAGCATACCTGCCAACTTTTGAAATCAGAAAAACCTAGTAGCCAGGGTCCAGGGGCCGCAGGCCCCGGTAGGTCCAGGACAAAGTCCTGGTGGGGGGTTCGGCCCGACGCAAAATGATTATTAGCATTCAGACAGGTTAAAATGTTGCTAAAACCATCACTTTTCTATCAGTCACAGTGACTTTTCAAAACAAAAATATTACAGCAAAAATCATATGGGTTGATTGACATGTTTATTCTGTAAGCTAACTTCAATAGTTTGAAATTATTTTGACAGTTAATGCCAGTTATCCTGTCAACCTTTCACAAGACTTCAATTTGTTCATTGAAAGTATAAACAGTATAAACACTTTTTACAGTAAACAAATGGTAAAACAGTACTAAACAATTCCATTAAAAAAAAAAATTGGTGTCATTATTAACTTTCTGTCCAAGCTTGTATAATCTACTGCCTTGTTCAATTGTAAAAAATATTCTGTGCCTAAAATTCACATTTCTATCACAATTATCATACTGTAAACATGGTAAGCTAACTTCATTAAAATTAATAGTCCTGTCAATAGCATGGAATTACAATACAAATGTAGTTTTTTTGTAAGCCTTTCAAAAGAATTCAAAATATGAAAAATTTATTAAAAATAAATTTAAGCCATCAGACACTTGAAAAGTGGCACATCACATCTCTAATGTAATCATTTGAACTTTTCAACAGAAATAGCACTGCAAAAATATTAAGGACATACTTCTGTATTTTGGTAGTTATGCTGTCAACATTTGACAAGATTTCTTCAACTTGGACTTGAAAGCATAAATAGTATAAACACTTTTAACATTATAACAGTACTAAACAATTCCAATAGATAACATTGGCGTCATTACCTTTTTGTTTGCTCAATTATTGCCTCCGTAAATAAAACTTCGGCATTTATCACATCCAAAGAATCTGTTTAGGCGACGAAAAACGTTGAAAGTTTTCCACTTGTATCGCTAGCAACGGCATTAGACTTGTGTTTTTTTGTCCCAACGTGGTCTTTTACATCGCTAATTCCTCCGTGTCCGATCGAAAAATCTTGTCTGCACAAGGTGCAATTCGCGTAGTTTTCACCCTTTTTGGAACGGATAATTATTCCCGGATAGGCTTTTGAATATTCTTCACGGAATGACTGCAGTTTTCTTTTCGGTTTAAGACTCGTTTGCGATTTTTCTCCGGCTGATTCCATGATCGTTCGCTCGTTTGGAAACAATGAGCAACTGGTGCCTCGTGCTTGGCAGCGGTGCTATAAATAGCCTCGCGCATGGCATTCGGAATGGCTCGATAGGAAGTTACGGGAAGCAGTGTCGATTGTCATTGTGGTTACGCGATTTCGTGAATAAAACTTTTTTTTAAATATTTTTTTTTAATTAATGAAAAACCGTATTTTTTATCACTGCAACCGTAACCCGAAATAGGTTGATGAAAACCGTACTAATTACGGGAAAACCGGAGTAGTTGGCAGGTATGATAAAGCCATTGTTTACAAATTTGGTTAATAAATAACCCAAAAATGTATATTTTGTTGTTTCCTTACTGTACCGAAAATGAACCGGACCGTGACCTCTAAACCGAGGTACGTACCGAACCAAAATGTTTGTGTACCGCTACACCCTTAACGTTTACTAATCGATTTTATAAGCGTCCATTTCCAGATTGCGATGCATCTCAAAATCGATTATTTCCCCCTCCTCTATTATTAATTATATTTGAGTATTTAGAAAAGGAGAGTTCCTCTGCCAAATACAAAGCAGCGGATGTCTCAGTAAAAATTCCTATTGCGTTACAGAGAGTATGATTTGAGTTGCTACTTTGGCAAAATGACTGGTCCCCAACCGGTCCCCGGTCACAGTCCTTGCTTTGATGGGCCCGCCTTGGGCCTAATGGCCTCGCCATTCCTTCAACTCCTTGGGGAAGGCCAATCAAAGCACACTGATGAAAGCTGCGCCAAACCAGCAGTGAGAGCCCAGGCTGGCCGTGAACCCACCCACACCCCCACCGCCGGCCTCTCTCCCCCGCGGGCTTTCATCGACGCCGTCGCCATGACGAAGGGGAGCTGGGACGGGAACAGACTGCTGTGAAGTTTGGACTTGCAATAAGATCCGCGGGCGGGAATTGCCTTGATGACGGAGAGGACAATGCCGGGAGAACAGATGTGACAGAGAACATGGCAGACGACAGACACTGCGCATAACGCCACGCATTTACAAGAGATGATGTAGATCAGGGGTGCTCACACCTTTTCTGCAGGCCAGCTACTTTTCAATTGATCAAGTCGTGGGGATCTACCTCATTCATATATATAATTTATATTTACTTATTTATGAAATATATGTTTTTGTTAACAAGTTAAAGGTGTTTCATGATAATACAAGCATGTTTAACACATATAGTTAATATTGTTAATAAATTAAAGGTGTTTAATGAAAATACAAGCATGTTTAACACATATAGTTAATATTGTTAACAAGTTAAAGGTGATTAATGATAATACAAGCATGTTTAACACATATAGTTAATATTGTTAAGTTAAAGGTGTTTAAAGATAATGCAAACATGTTTAACACATATAGTTAATATTATTAACAAGTTAAAGATGTTTAGTGATAATGCAAGCATGTTTAACACATATAGTTAATATTGTTAATAAATTAAAGGTGTTTAATGATAATACAAGAATGTTTAACACATAGTTAATATTGTTAACAAGTTAAAGGTGTTTAAAGATAATACAAGCATGTTTAACACTTATAGTAAATATTGGTAATAAGTTAAAGGTGTTTAAAGATAATACAAGCATGTTTAACACATATAGTTAATATTGTTAATAAGTTAAAGGTGTTTAAAGATAATACAAGCATGTTTAACACATATAGTTAATATTGTTAATAAGTTAAAAGTGTTTAGAGATAATACAAGCATGTTTAACACATATAGATTCCTTTCTTTCATGAAGACAAGAATATAAGTTGGTGTATTACCTGATTCTGATGACTTGCATTGATTGGAATCAGACAGTGGTGCTGATAAGGTCCGCATTTTCGAATGGAGGAGAAAAAAAGTCCTCCTTTCTGTCCAATACCACATGAAAGTGGTTGGTTTTTGGCATTTTATTTATCCAGCTTCCGTACTCCTTTGTATACACTTTACAAGAAATACATTGTCGGCAAACTCCGTAGCTTGCTAGCTTGTGCACGCCAGCTTTCTGAGACTCTTATTTTGGTAGCGCAGGCAGGATGAAGTAGCGCTTTTATTGTGCAACTGTGCAGTCGGTCTTTGGAGTTTTGACGACAGGTACGGCGCCAGAGTCTGTTGAAATAAAGTGTTTCTCGCCTTCCAGTCGGTCATTTTAATGAGCTGGCAGCAGCCAGCGTCATCTCAGAAGACCCTCGGGTGCCGTGAATGTCAATCAAGTGACGAAAGTGACGTCATAGTGAAGATTTATGATCGCTCATTTTTAGGACTATTTTTTTAATGGCTGGCTGGTGATCGACTGACACACCCTCCGAGATCGACCGGTAGATCGCGATCGACGTAATGAGCACCCCTGATGTAGATAAAGCTACTGCCATCCATGCCACATGCAACCCCAGTAGTACACTGCAAAAAGTCAGTGTACAAAAACAAGAAAAAAAATACAAAAATGAGGGGTATTTTATTTGAACTAAGCAAAATAATCTGCCAATAGAACAAGAAAATTTGTCTTGTCAAGATTTTCCAAAACAAGTCAAATTAGCTAACTTCAATGAACCCAAAAATACCTTAAAATAAGTATATTCTCACTAATAATTGTACTACTATATGAGTACGTATTTTCTCTTGTTTCATTGAAAATAAAACAGCAAAGTCCATTTGGCTGTCATCTGTTTTAATTATGAGACACAATTGTGTCAAAGTCATGATTTTTTTTTTCATGCTTAAAATAAGAAATGATTACTTTAAAAAAGTAGTTTTATACTTGTGAGTGTTGATGACACAGCTTTGCAACAGTTGATATTCTAGTTTCAAGCATGTTTTACTCAATATAGGTCATCAAATCTCAGCAACAAGCTGTAATATTGTCATGTCTGTGTGATCATGTTTTTGTTTTGGTCATGTTCGTTTTGGTTTTTGGACTTTTTGTGCACTTTTGTTTTGTCACCATAGCAACCATTAGTTTTCACCTGTCACGTCACGCACCTGCTTTCACTAATCATGTCCATAGTATTTAAGTTCATTCTTTTCAGTTTTTCGTTCTGACGACATCGCCGCATTTATACTCTCCACACACTTATGACCCTTGCTGCGCTTTTTCATGCCGTTTTTGTCCATGCCAAGTAAGTTTTGTTTATTATTGCCACAGTTAGTGTTTTTTGTTGTTCATAGTTTTTGCCTTTGTGCAAGTGTTTGGTTTCATATTTTGTTCTCCGCCATTGTGCGCGCCTTTTGTTTACTTCCTTGTTTTGTATTTATAGTCTTTAAATAAAAAATGTACTCACATTCCCGTCTCGCCCGAGCCAACTTTCCGTTGCATCCCGGAAAAGCTAACACCCAAGACCAAGTCATGACAAATATCTTACTGAGATCATTTAGGACCAAAACCCTTAAAACAAGTAAAACACTCTAACATAAAATCTGCTTAGTGAGAAGAATTATCTTATCAGACAGAAAATAAGCAAATATCACCCTTATTTGAGATATTTCATCTTACTTAGATTTACTTTTTGCAGTGTAGCCTTAACGCCTCCAATAAACTTCCGACAGTCGCCAGATGTGCCTTTCTGATTAGCGCTATGTCCAAAAAGCAGCTTTGACTGTAAGCCGCCTGCCAATGAAGGATTTTGACAAGGTGGCACTACACTGCAAAAAGTGAAATCTAAGTAAGATGAAATATCTCAAATAAGGGTGATATTTGCTTATTTTCTGTCTAATAAGATCATTCTTCTCACTAAGCAGATTTTATGTTAGAGTGTTTTACTTGTTTTAAGTGTTTTGGTCCTAAATGATCTCAGTAAGATATTACAGCTTGTTGCTGAGATTTGATGACCTATATTGAGTAAAACATGCTTGAAACTAGAATATCAACTGTTGCAAAGCTGTGTCATCAACACTCACAAGTATAAAACTACTTTTTTAAAGTAATCATTTCTTATTTCAAGCGTGAAAAAAAAAATCATGACTTTGACACAATTGTGTCTCATAATTAAAACAGATGACAGCCAAATGGACTTTGCTGTTTTATTTTCAATGAAACAAGAGAAAATACGTACTCATATAGTAGTACAGTTGGCACAGTACAGTAAACTGACAGTTAATATTTAAACATTTAACATTTGACATTTCTAACAATTTTGAACAGAAATAGTTCATGCACATTCAGATAAATTCTTCAAAATTACACTTAAAATATTTTTGGCCGGGGGCCGGGCTGTAAATATGTGCACTAATTGACTGAAACAGCACGCACTTGGCGCGATGATGTCATGTTATCCATGGAACAATGCATTTTTAGACAATATGCCTTTCCATTAAGAACAATAAATTAGTTTTTAGCATAAGTTTGCTGGTTTCAAGAAATGTAATGCCGAGCGCATATCATTATGTCAAGATAATGGCACTAGCATTTGTTTAATTTAAGAATATTTTTCAACATATTGAGCAAAAAGGTCTCTTTTTTTTCTACCAAGAAAAGTGCACTTGTTATTAATGAGGATATACTTATTTTAAGGTATTTTTGGGTTCATTGAGGTTAGCTAATTTTACTTGTTTTGGAAAGTCTCGACAAGCCGAATTTTCTTGTTCTATTGGCAGATAATTTTGCTTACTTCAAATAAAATACCCCTCATTTTTGTATTTTTTTTCTTGTTTTTGAACACTGGCTGCAGGATTAGGTCTCTGCTTTTTGCAGATGATGTGGTCCTGATGGCTTCATCTGGCCAGGATCTTCAGCTCTCACTGGATCGGTTCGCAGCCGAGTGTGAAGCGACTGGGATGAGAATCAGCAACTCCAAGTCCGGGTCCATGGTTCTCGCCCGGAAAAGGGTGGAGTGCCATCTCCGGGTTGGGGAGGAGACCCTGCCCCAAGTGGAGGAGTTCAAGTACCTTGGAGTCTTGTCCACGAGTGAGGGAAGAGTGGATCGTGAGGTCAACAGGCGGATCGGTGCGGCGTCTTCAGTAATGCGGACGCTGTATCGATCCGTTGTGGTGAAGAAGGAGCTGAGCCGGAGGGCAAAGGTCTCAATTTACCGGTTGATCTACGTTCCCATCCTCACCTATGGTCATGAGCTTTGGGTTATGACCGAAAGGACAAGATCACGGGTACAAGCGGCCGAAATGAGTTTCCTCTGCCGGGTGGCGGGGTTCTCCCTTAGAGATAGGGTGAGAAGATCTGGCATCCGGGAGGAGCTCAAACTAAAGCCGCTGGTCCTCCACATGGAGAACAGCCAGATGAGGTGGTTCGGGCATCTGGTCAGGATGCCACCCGAACGCCTCCCTAGGGAGGTGTTTCGGGCACGTCCGACCGGTAGGAGGCCACGGGGAAGACCCAGGACACGTTGGGAAGACTATGTCTCCCGGCTGGCCTGGGAACGCCTCGGGATCACCCGGGAGGAGCTGGACCAAGTGGTTTGGGAGAGGAAAGTCTGGGCTTCCCTGCTTAGGCTGCTTCCTCTGCGGAAGAAGATGGATGGATGGATGGATACAGTAAAGTGACTTTTTTAAATTTCAGAAATACCATCCTGACATAAACGCATACCTGCCAACTTTTGAAATCAGAAAAACCTAGTAGCCAGGGTCCAGGGGCCGCAGGCCCCGGTAGGTCCAGGACAAAGTCCTGGTGGGGGGTTCAGGGCCCCCCGACGCAAAATGATTATTAGCATTCAGACAGGTTAAAATGTTGCTAAAACCATCACTTTTCTATCAGTCACAGTGACTTTTCAAAACAAAAATATTACATGCAAAAATCATATGGGTTGATTGACATGTTTATTCTGTAAGCTAACTTCAATAGTTTGAAATTATTTTGACAGTTAATGCCAGTTATCCTGTCAACCTTTCACAAGACTTCAATTTGTTAATTGAAAGTATAAACAGTATAAACACTTTTTACAGTAAACAAATGGTAAAACAGTACTAAACAATTCCATAAAAAAAAAAAATTGGTGTCATTATTAACTTTCTGTCCAAGCTTGTATAATCTACTGCCTTGTTCAATTGTAAAAAAATATTCTGTGCCTAAAATTCACATTTCTATCACAATTATCATACTGTAAACATGGTAAGCTAACTTCATTAAAATTAATAGTCCTGTCAATAGCATGGAATTACAATTCAAATGTAGTTTTTTTGTAAGCCTTTCAAAAGAATTCAAAATATGAAAAATTAATGAAAATTAATTTAAGCCATCAGACACTTGAAAAGTGGCACATCACATCTCTAATGTAATCATTTGAACTTTTCAACAGAAATAGCACTGCAAAAATATTAAGGACATACTTCTGTATTTTGGTAGTTATGCTGTCAACATTTAACAAGATTTCTTCAACTTGGACTTGAAAGCATAAATAGTATAAACACTTTTAACAGTATAACAGTACTAAACAATTCCAATAGATAACATTGGTGTCATTACCTTTTTGTGGCTAAAATCCAAATTCTTCGGCATTCATCACATCCAAAGAATCTGTTTGGGCGACGAAAAACGTTGAAAGTTTTCCACTTGTATCGCTAGCAACGGCATTAGACTTGTGTTTTTTTGTCCCAACGTGGTCTTTTACATCGCTAATTCCTCCGTGTCCGATCGAAAAATCTTGTCTGCACAAGGTGCAATTCGCGTAGTTTTCACCCTTTTTGGAACGGATAATTATTCCCGGATAGGCTTTTGAATATTCTTCACGGAATGACTGCAGTTTTCTTTTCGGTTTAAGACTCGTTTGCGATTTTTCTCCGGCTGATTGCATGATCGTTCGCTCGTTTGGAAACAATGGGCAACTGGTGCCTCGTGCTTGGCAGCGGTGCTATAAATAGCCTCGCGCATGGCATTCGGAATGGCTCGATAGGAAGTTACGGGAAGCAGTGTCGATTGTCATTGTTGTTACGCGATTTCGTGAATAAAACTTAAAAAAAAAATGTTTTTTTTAATTAATGAAAAACCGTATTTTTTATCATTGCAACCGTAACCCGGAATAGGTTGATGAAAACCGTACTAATTACGGGAAAACCGGAGTAGTTGGCAGGTATGTAAACGTCCTGATGGTAAACAAAGAAAAGGACAATGCAACCTTCTTGGCAGAGGTACATAGTTTTCTGAGACAATGCAAATAATTCCCAGCTGTGCCTTTAAGTCTAAATGACCCTGATAGTGAAATAGTTGTTCTGTCTTTTTTTTGCAGGACTTAATGGCAGCATTGCAAGTGACCTGGCCTCCCTTCAAAACGCACCTCGCATGACTAATAAGCATGTCAAGGTGGACTCCTTGAGAAAAGAACACCACGGGAGGACTTCAAGGCCACCGCTCAGCAAAACCAACACGTATGGATGAAGAACTTAGGACCGGGACTTAGAGGAACCCGTATTGGTGCTTTCCTACATGTGAGGCCGGCAAACAAAGAGGTGTTTTCTCACTGCTCCGCACATGTTCGACTCCTGTTCCCACACTATGCTTCGGTTACGTTCCGTGTCCGAGCAGCTGAGAGGAAGGCCGAAACACGCCGCGGGTCACACGGGTCCCTGAGGTGGAGCTTAAACGGGCCGAGCGGAACGCAATTCCGCGTTACGGAGCCCCGGGGTCAGCGCACACATAAACAGATAATATGGCTATAGCCGGCGTGCAGATGGAGGTCTCAAAAACAAGAATGCAACACATGTTCCTGCTTGCACACGCGCATTCATAAGCCGGGGCGTGCATGTGGACGGCCACACACACAAAAGCACACCAGCGTTCAAACGTAACCCTTGGCAAACAAGGACTCCCAAATAAGCACGGTGTAAATAAACACAACAGGAAGACAAGAGCTAAGATTAACAATGTAAACACTGTGAAGGAAGCAACGTTGCCATCCCTCCTCTCACCGCATCTTGGCTATTGATGCTTCTGATAACATTTACACATTACCCCGAAAAAAAGCACCGCACACACTTGTGGCGGCTTGTCTCCCTTTCAGGTTTTGTTTGTAACCATTTGAGCAAACACATTCTAAGAACGACACAATATAGCGTAGAACGAGGTCGGTTGTCACTCGTTTTGCCGAATTCTATTAAATTGCTTATCGTCAAAGCGTCTTTCAAGAGTCATCCCCACACATACTTGCCAACCTCGAGACCTCCGATTTCGGGAGGAGGGGGGTGGGGGCGTGGTCGGGTGGGGCGGGGCGTGGTTGGGGGCGTGGTTAAGAGGGGAGGAGTATATTGACAGCTAGAATTCACCAAGTCAAGTATTTCATACATATACAGTATATATATATATATATATATATATATATATATATATATGTATGTGTGGGGAAAAAAATCACAAGACTATTTCATCTCTACAGGCCTGTTTCATGAGGGGGGGTTCCCTCAATCATCAGGAGATTTTAATGGGAGCATTCACATACCATGGTTTATATAGGGCACAGAGTGGGTGGGTACAGGCTGGCGTAGGGGCGTGGTGATTGGCTCATGTGTTACCTAGGAGGTGTTTCCGTCTGTGGCGGCATGCTGTTACAATTTCGCTGCGCTTGTTGAGGGATGACAGGTCTGGACGGTAAATAATAAACAGTTTCTCTTTCAAGCACAGGTTGCATCTTTTATTACCACTATTGTAAGGTGTGCTGGATGCAAGAATTTGCCATGTTATTGAATATTCAACGTTATTGTCTTTGAGGTCCCAAATGTGTTTGCTGAGTTCTGTGGTATTCCGCAGGTTTTGGTTCCTGAAAGAAGCCTTGTGATTGTTCCATCTGGTTTTGAATTCTCCCTCGGTTAATCCTACATATGTGTCGGATGTGTTAATGTCCTTGCGTGTTACACGCAAGGACATTAACACATCCGACACGTGTAACACGCAAGGACATTAACACATTCGACACATCCGACACGTGTAACACGCAAGGACATTAACACATCCGACACATATGTAGGATTAACCGAGGGAGAATTCAAAACCAGATGGAACAATCACAAGGCTTCTTTCAGGAACCAAAACCTGCGGAATACCACAGAACTCAGCAAACACATTTGGGACCTCAAAGACAATAATGTTGAATATTCAATAACATGGCAAATTCTTGCATCCAGCACACCTTACAATAGTGGTAATAAAAGATGCAACCTATGCTTGAAAGAGAAACTGTTTATTATTTACCGTCCAGACCTGTCATCCCTCAACAAGCGCAGCGAAATTGTAACAGCATGCCGCCACAGACGGAAATACCTCCTAGGTAACACATGAGCCAATCACCACGCCCCTACGCCAGCCTGTACCCACCCACTCTGTGCCCTATATAAACCATGGTATGTGAATGCTCCCATTAAAATCTCCTGATGATTGAGGGAACCCCGCCTCATGAAACAGGCCTGTAGAGATGAAATAGTCTTGTGATTTTTTTTCCCACACATACATATATTGCGCTCTACTACGGTATCGAGCACTATTTTTTGGATAACCTTATTAAGACATATATATATATATATATATATATATATATATATATATATATATATATATATATATAGATATCTACATCCTGAAAATATGCAAACGAAACTGTGTTTAGACAATTGATACTTCAAACTTGCATAAATAAATATTAAGGAATATAACATAATTTGGCTTCTGAGAGCTTCAAAATGTAATGAATAAAATGCTAAAGTTGTTGATAAACAAGCAATTATTTGAATAATTAAATATGGTCATTTTAAATGAATTTTTATGATAATTTAAAATCAATTATTTCAAATATGTTTATTTTAATGTATAATTCTATGGCTGGATGTAATAAGGAGTCAGGAAAAAAATACAAATAAAAATACAATTAATTTTGATGTTTTTAGCAAAATATGTATGTATTTAGTTGTTTTTTTTGTAAATTAATAAATATATTTATTTTTAGGTAAGATAAACGTAATAATACAATTTATCTCTAGTCTGGATGATTTAGTTCTTGTCACCCTGTTGTCCTTCCGTCATGAAAAAAGGCTGTCCTCACTCAGGTCCGCATGGAGCTGGAGGGGGCGTGGCTTCCAGCTTCGGCTGAAAATCGGGAGATTTTCGGGAGAATATTTGTCCCGGGAGGTTTTCGGGAGAGGCGCTGAATTTCGGGAGTCTCCCGGAAAATTCGGGAGGGTTGGCAAGTATGTCCCCACATGAAATGAAGGATTAAGGTGTTGGCTTGCAATATGATGATCCTTCTAATATTGCAACTCACCATAACCAAGAGGCAATAAACTTTTCTTTTTTTTAAAGCTAAAAGGCTGAAAAGGGTTAAATGCAGAGGTGGGTAGAGTAGCCAGAAATTGTACTCAAGTAAGAGTACTGTTACTTTAGAGATTTATTACTCAAGTAAAAGTAAGGAGTAGTCACCCAAATATTTACTTGAGTAAAAGTAAAAAGTATGTTGTGAAAAAACTACTCAAGTACTGAGTAACTGATGAGTAACCTGTTTGTTTAATGATGACGGCAACAAATAATGCACAAAAACATAAAAATAGCAATGAGCAAATTCAGAGCCAGGAATATCTCTTTAGCAACTAAAACAATAATTTATATTTAATAATAATACATTAACATAAAAAAAATTAAGGCAAATTGAGCCACAATAACTTAACAGCACCATAGGCTCAGTAGGCAGAGATTACAAAGGAAAATAACAAGTTAGCCTTTACGCAAACCATAAACTGATAGGTGTGGGCTGCACCTGGGAACACACTGATTGGTGTTTCTATGCATGTGTGTGTGTGTGTGTGTGTGTGTGTGTGTGTGTGTGTGTGTGTGTGTGTGTGTGTGTGTGTGTGTGTGTGTGTGTGTTCTGGCAATGCGTACTTATTGGGGACGTCTTTCTGTTTACAAAGTCACTTTAGGGGACGTTTGACGTTATGGGGACCAAAATAAAGGTCCCCTGAAGGGAAACCTGTTTACAAAATCACTGTAGGGGATTTGTTTTGGGGACTTTTGCAAACTTTTCCAACTTTTCTTCCCCACTCAAAGTGCGACTTTGCTGGGTGGGTTTTGGACATGTCGGGGGAACCCCCGGACTCGGGTGGACCGCGGCGGGACTTGTGGGACTCGAACCTGGGTGTCATTTTTGATCATTTTCGGGACTTTTGCCCACTTTCCCAACTTTTCTTCCCCACTCACAGTGTGACTTTGCTGGGTGCGTTTTGGACATGTTGGGCACCCCTGGACTCGTGTGGCTGGCTGCGGGACTTGTGGTACTCAAACCTGGGGGGTTTTTTTTTTGAAGGGGTATTTTCACTCACCCCCTCTCCCTGTGACTATGCTGGGTGCGTTTTGGGCATGTTGGGCACCCCAGGACTCGCGTGGCTGGCTGCGGGACTTGTGGTACTCAAACCTGGGGTTTTGTTTTTTTACATGTTGGCCGCGTTAGGGACATTTGCCCTGCTAGCCTACCAGTATAGAGGTGTGTGTGTGTGTGTGTGTGTGTGTGTGTGTGTGTGTGTGTGTGTGTGTGTGTGTGTGTGTGTGTGTGTGTGTGTGTGTGTGTATGTGTGTGTGTGTGTGTGTCTATGAGGCTGCAGTGCGTCAACAAATGTCCCCACACGATGTACATTTGACAGTGATTCATAGCAGGGAAGCTAACATCAGCCTACGATGACAGCCAAAATATCTACTAACGTTACTTACCGCGATGTGCTTCCTCAAATTTGACGTTGAGTTCATGTAAGCTTAAGCTTCTTCTTGTTTGCCGCAGAAACTTTATGTGCAGTTAATCATGTGACCGTTTGATTGGTGAAACGGAGTCAAACGTCACCAGTGACTGTATTTGATTGGTGAAACGCAGGCATGCGATAGATCCTACTTTGAAGGTCTGTCTGACAAACCAAAACAAACAAAGCGTGCATTAACAGATCGATAAAAATCAGTAGCGAGTAGCGAGCTGAATGTAGATAAATGGAGCGGAGTAAAAGTAACGTTTTTTTCTCTATAAATATACTCAAGTAAAAGTAAAAGTATGTTGCATTAAAACTACTCTTAGAAGTACAATTTATCCCAAAAGTTACTCAAGTAGATGTAACGGAGTAAATGTAGCACGTTACTACCCACCTCTGGTTAAATGACAAGATGACAAATACATTTTAACACAAAATAAGGAAGAAACACATCTAAATCGCAATTTTTGTATATTCTAATTCTAAATCGATTCATAATTTTCAAGAATCCATTTGGAAGAAATAAACATTTTTATTTTTTGCGCAAATTTTTTGAAATTGAAAAAACAAATTTTTTTGTAGGAACTAACTATTATTATTATTATTATTATTATTATTATTATTACTGTTGCTTTCAATAATGTTTGGTTCCCTTTTAATAGTATTGTAATAAGTATTGTATTTGTATGTCTTTTCAATTGCTTTGTAAATTTATATCCTAAATATTGTAAAACCGGGATTGGGTTGGAGATGCTGTATTTTATTTTATTTGATTGTTTAACATTCTGTAATTTCTGTAAAAAAAAATGTTGAAAAAAACAATTTTTAAAAGACATTTTTAGGCAAAAAAGAGGAGCTTTTATAACTTTCAACCTGTTTTGAAGAGGTTGTATAATAATTTATATACCAAATAAAATATTACGAAAATTGTGTTGCATCGAGAATCGATTCTAAATCAATCTTACTCTTGATTTTAATCGTATTTATTTATATCTAAGCTACTTACAGTTTAACAGGTCAAACTTGTCAAATGATACTGCATAAGAAGGGACTAATAAATAACTGACAAAATAAATCTACATTAAATTATTTAAAAAAAAAAAAATAATAATAATAATATATATGTTTCTTAACTAAACTGTCAATAAAATTAAAGTGCACATGAAAATACAGCTTCACCACTTTAGTCTTATTTTTTGCGCTTAAGAAACGTCTCTATGACTTCAGCTGCAGACTTCTTCTGTTTGTTTGATATTGTCATTATTGCCACAAGTGGTGGAAAAGTGTATTGCATATGAGTACCACAGCTAAGAAACATATACTTTTGGGCGGCCCAACAATGGGCCCTATGGTTAAAAAAACGCTGATCTAAACTATAGCTGACTCCTCATACTTTGTAAGGGTAACAATTGTTTTGTTACTATTGTGTCAATGCCTAAAACACAAAGAAACATTTAATATTTACAATTTGACCGGAAAAACACAAAAAAGGTCCTCTAACGTCAGATTCAGCTCTATGTCTCCAGAGAAGACTATAAATCTCCATATTGCAATTTGAGAAGTGGCAGATATGAGTGTGACAACTATCCCCATTCCGCCCTATATAAGATGTAAAGCTGGCTTCACTGCTGACATTTTTTTACTCCATGGCATGAGCGTTGGTGGTTACTGGGTTGTTCTGAAACGTCCTAACCACACTTCTTTAATATGAGGGTAACAGTTTGGGACTTCTTCCAGACAAAGTGGTGACACATGAGTGTCAAATGAGTCACACAAACGATTTACTGCTGCCAAAGATAAAGCAACAGCTGCGGTAGGTATGAACATTAATAAAGTTTAGCCTTGTCAAGTAAAAGACGGTATAGAAAACGGGTCCCCGAACCCAGAGTTTTTCAACCAGATACAGTCTGGTGTGCCGTGGGAGATTATCTAATTTCACCTATTTAGGTTAAAACAAATGTTAGCAAACCAGTCTGCTAATGATGTGTTGTTCGGCGCTGTCTAGAGCTCAGCAGAGTAACCGTGTAATACTCTTCCATATCAGTAGGTGGCAGCCGGTAGCTAATTGCTTTGTAGATGTCGGAAACAACGGGAGGCAGCGTGCAGGTAAAAAGGTGTCTAATGCTTAAACTGAAAATAAACAAAAGGCGAGTGCCCCTAAGAAAAGGCATTGAAGCTTAGGGAAGGCTATGCAGAATGAAACTAAAACTGAACTGGCTACAAAGTCAACAAAAACAGAATGCTGGACGACAGCAAAGACTTACAGTGGAGCAAAGACAATGTACATCCGAAAATGACATGACAATCAACAATGTCCCCACAAAGATGGATAAATACAACTGAAATATTCTTGATGGCTAAAACAAAGTAGGGCCGGGAGATATCGCCCAAAAGGAAGACATGAAACTGCTACAGGAAAATACCAAAGACAAGAGAAAAAGCCACCAAAATAGGAGCGTAAGACAAGAACTAAAACACTACGCACGGGAATACAGCAAAAATATAGAGATATCACTCACCCACTACACCAATACATCATCCCACTACCATCAGGGTGCAGGTACAGAACTATCAAATTCCGGAGGGCCAACCTCAGGAAAAGCCTTATCCCTGCAGCTATAGCCGCCCTTAACAGCAGGCCCGGCCGACCTGTCTGACAAGCCTGTAAATGTGTGTTGGTCATGTATGATGTCTTTTTGTTATTTTTTTTGTGATGTGTAATGTCTATTGTTTAAATGTACGGCAGTCACAAAGAATTTCCCCAAGGGGACCAATAAATCTAAATCAAATCAAAAAAGTCACAATAAGTCACGGCGTGATGTGACAGGTGGTGACAGTACACCTACTTTGAGACAAGAGCTATATTGATTGGTTATGGTTTAAAGTCATATCCAACAATTTGCGACAACAACTTTTTACTGTCAACTGAGTTTCATTTTTGAATGATTTCTGCTGGTGGTGTGCCTCCGCATTTTTTCAACGAAAGAAATGTGCCTTCGCTCAAAAAAGGTGAAAAAGTGTATTACAAATGAGTACCACTGTGGCCCATACGGACCACAGCTAAGAAACATATACTTTTGGGCGGCCCAACAATGAGGGCGCTCGCGGCCCAACAATGGGCCCTATGGTTAAAAAAAAACGCTGATCTAAACTATAGCTTTCTCCTCATACCTTGTAAGGGTAACAATTGTTTTGTTACTATTGCGTCAATGCCTAAAACACGGAGGAGAATTGAATATTTACAATTTGACCGGAAAAACACAAAAAAGGTCCTCTAAAAAATCTGAGTCCCGGGACGCGCGAACTCCCGGAATTGCGTGTCCTTTCCAGGTAATATACTTCCGGTGTTGTGACCTCTGTTTACTTCCTACTCCAGAACTACAAATGGTTCGGAACTAACAGTGTTCGGATTGTAATCATCCACATGTGTTAAGCAGCAAAGTAGACAGCCGTCAACGTTGTGGCTCGGAGAACAAACGCAGATGCTAACTATGCTACTAGGGTTGTCCGATAATATCGGACTGCCGATATTATCGGCCGATAAATGCTTTAAAATGTAATATCGGAAATTATCGGTATCGGTTTCAAAAAGTAAAATTTATGACTTTTTAAAACGCCGCTGTGTTATATCTATGGCTGTTCACACACACAAGTGAATGCCATGCATACTTGGTCAACAGCCATACAGGTCACACTGAGGGTGGCCGTATAAACAACTTTAACACTGTTACAAATATGCGCCACACTGTGAACCCACACCAAACAAGAATGACAAACACATTTCGGGAGAACATCCGCACAGTAACACAACATAAACACAACAGAACAAATACCCAGAACCCCTTGCAACACTAACCCTTCCGGTTTGGTCCTAAATGATCTCAGTAAGATATTACAGCTTGTTGCTGAGATTTGATGACCTATATTGAGTAAAACATGCTTGAAACTAGAATATCAACTGTTGCAAAGCTGTGTCATCAACACTCACAAGTATAAAACTACTTTTTTGAAGTAATAATTTCTTAATTCAAGCATGAAAAAAAAAATCATGACTTTGACACAATTGTGTCTCATAATTAAAACAGATGACAGCCAAATGGACTTTGCTGTTTTATTTTCAATGAAACAATAGAAAACACATACTCATATAGTAGTACAGTTGGCACAGTACAGTAAACTGACAGTTAATATTTAAACATTTAACATTTGACATTTCTAACTATTTTGAACAGAAATAGTTCATGCACATTCAGATAAATTCTTAAAAATTACAATAAACATTTTTTTGGCTGGGGGCCGGGCTGTATATATACATATATATATATATATATATATATATATATATATATATATATATATATATATATATATATATATATATATATATATATATATACAATTATTTGTTATTTGTGTTGGCCCTGTGCTGAGGTGGCGACTTGTCCAGGGTGTACCCCGCCTTCCGCCCGATTGTAGCTGAGATAGGCTCCAGCACCCCCCGCGACTCCAAAGGGAATAAGCGGTAGAAAATGGATGGATGGGATATATATATATATATATATATATATATATATATATATATATATATATATATATATATATATATATATATATATATATATATATATATATATATATATATATATATATATATATATATATATATATATATTCCTCGCACACTAATTGACTGAAAGAGCACGCACTTGGCGCGATGATGTCATGTTATCGATGGAGAAATGCATTTTTAGACAATATGATTTGCCTGAGCGGCTAGGAGACCCCGAGAGTAACAAGCGGTTGCCTTGTTGACTTTTCTTTCTTTTTTATTTTTTTATTTTTTTTTATTGACATTTAGCATCAGACATTCCTATTACATCATATTCACATCAATCATATATCTATTGTCTGCCCTAAATGTCAAAATATTTTTGTTTATATCCCACCCATACCAATCACCCACCCCGCCCAAAAAAGAAAGAAACAACAAAAAAACAAAGTAATATCTACAAATACATCAATTAAATAAACTAAGAAAGAAAGAGGAAAAAAAAGAAAAAAGAGAAAAGAAAAATATATAATAATACATTAATAATAATAATAATCAGAAATAAAATAAAATATAAACAGATACCCATATATATATATATATATATATATATACCCACACATACATATATATATAAATATATAAATACATATATATGCATACATACATATACACTTGTAGGGAGTAATCCCCCTTTTTTTTTTTATATATATATATTTCACAATAAATATAAAAAAAAGCCTTGTTGCCTTTTCATTAAGAACAATAAATTAGTTTTTAGTATAAGTTTGCTGGTTTCAAGAAATGTAATGCCGAGCGCATATCATTATGTCAAGATAATGGCACTAGCATTTACTTCATTTAAGAATATTTTTCAACATATTGAGCAAAAAGGTCTCATATTCGTTTTTTCTACCAAGAAAAGTGTTATTAGTGAGAATATACTTATTTTAAGGTATTTTTGGGTTCATTGAGGTTAGCTAATTTTACTTGTTTTGGAAAGTCTTGACAAGCAACATTTTCTTGTTCTATTGGCAGATAATTTTGCTTAGTTCAAATAAAATACCCCTCATTTTTGTATTTTTTTTTTCTTGTTTTTGAACACTAACTTTTTGCAGTGTACTGCTTTGCACACTCTTGGCATTCTCTTGATGAGCTTCAAGAGGTAGTCACAGGTGTTTTTTTCACCTTGTTTTTGAACACTGACTTTTTGCAGTGTGTATGTAGCCACGTAGCATTGTTAGGTCAATTTGAACACGTAGCGCCGAAATGGTCAAAAAACACGGGGCGCTGGAGTATTGCACAGAAACGCAGAGTACTCCGATCCAGCAATTGTTTGAATAACATCCATCCATCCAGTTTTCTACTGCTTGTCCCTCTCGATTCATATTTTAATATATGGATATGGGCTTTTAATGTAGCTATAAAAAAAAAAATAGGGCCTGTTTTCAATTACAGTGCATCACTTTTTTCGTGCTAAATCCTTACAAATTCACATGAGAACAGGCTGTGAACAAAACCACACACATGGTGTTGGCAAAGTTAGTGGTCATGCAGTCTAATTCTCATCAAAATCTCCCCCCAAACCCGCAGACTCACACACACACACACACACACACACACACACGCAAATTCTCAAAACATGTCAGCCTATCTTTGCAATTACCAGAGCTGTCTGTGATAACACAGTTGTCTCTACAAGCTAATCATCAGCAGAGGCCGACATTAAATCCCTGCCGCATTACATTTGGGTTGTGTTTTTCTACATGACTCACTACAATGACTGCAGGAAATGGTGGGGGGGGGGGGGGGGGGTTGAGTTTAAGCGATGCCACAATTGTACTGTAAAGAATCCCGAGTTCGCTTGTTGTAAAGTGGATGGCGGGAAATGTGTTTCATGCGTTAAAACAGCACGAAAGGGCGAAAAGTCGCCGATGACATCATAGCAGGGCAGTCCAGTTGCATGAGAGCGGACTATGTTGGTGCAGCTGCATGATGGGAAAACGTTGGTTTTCTATTCTAAAAATTCTGTGATCACTTTCTCACCTGCCTCTGCTTTACAGCTCTGTAGGCAAAGGTCAGGGCTCTGTTTCCGGCATTCTCTTCCAGCTAGAATGTGTTTGACTTCACTGCAACCCCAAGAAAGGCTAGAACCACAAGCACCCTAATAACAGGCTTCTCTACATCATAGGGATTATCTTGCTCCTCCGCACACAATTGACTACTTCCATTCCTACTTCTGCTCTGCGCTGTTCTTTGTTGCACATATTTATTACCGTATTGACTAGAGATGTCCAATAATGGCTTTTTTGCTGATATCCGATATTGTCCAACTCTTAATTACCGATTCCGATATCAACCGATACCGATATATACAGTCGTGGAATTAACACATTATTATGCCTAATTTTGTTGTGATGCGCATTAAACAATGTAACAAGGTTTTCCAAAATAAATCAACTCAAGTTATGGAAAAAAAAATGCCAACATGGCACTGCCATATTTTTTTTATATTTTTTTTTAACATACCTCAAAACAGCAGCTTGGAACTTAGGGACATGCTCTCCCTGAGAGAGCATGAGGAGGTTGAGGTGGGCGGGGTTGGGGTACGGGGGGGGTGTAGGAGGTAGCGGGGGGTGTATATTGTAGCGTCCCGGAAGAGTTAGTGCTGCAAGGGGTTCTGGGTATTTGTTCTGTTGTGTGTATCTTGTGTTACCATACCATACCATACCAACTTTATTTATAAAGCCCTTTAAAAACAAGCACAGTTGAAAAACAAAGGGCTGTACACCACAAAGAAATGGAGGCAAAGGACAGACTAAAAAATAACATTTAAAACAGAAATAAAAATACACATTTAAAAAGCAAATATAAATTACCCTAAGAACAGTTTGTTAGATAAAAACAGTTTAAAAGTTAAAAACAGTTCAAAAAGTTAAAAGCTAAAAACAGTTCAAAGTCTCATGCTGGGTTAAAAGACAGTGAATAAAAATGGGTTTTAAGAAGGGTCTTAAAAATAGCCAAAGAAGGGGCCTGTCTCACATGGAGAGGGAGATCGTTACGGTGCGGATGTTCTCCCGAAATGTGTTTGTCATTCTTGTTTGGTGTAGGTTCACAGTGTGGCGCATATTTTTAACAGTGTTAAAAGTTGTTTATACGGCCACCCTCAGTGTGACCTGTATGGCTGTTGACCAAGTATGTCTTGAGTTCACTTGTGTGTGTGAAAAGCCCTAGATATTATGTGATTTGGCCGGCGTGCAAAGGAAAATACCAAAAAAAGAGACGAAGCCACCAAAATAGGAGTGCAAGACAAGAACTAAAACACTACACAAAGGGAAAACAGCAAAAAAGTCCAAATAAGTCACGGCATGGTGTGACAGGTGGTGACAGTACACCTACTTTGAGACAAGAGCTATAGTGATGCATACTTGGTTATGGTTTAAAGCAGGGGTGCTCACACTTTTTCTGCAGGCGAGCTACTTTTCAATTGATCAAGTCGTGGGGATCTACCTCATTCATATATATAATTTACATTTACTTATTTATTAAATATATGTTTTTGTTAACAAGTTAAAGTTGTTTAATGATAATGCAAGCATGTTTAACACATATAGTTAATATTGTTAAAAAATTAAAGGTGTTTAATGATAATACAAGCATGTTTAATACATATAGTTAATATTGTTAACAAGTTAAAGGTGTTTTATGATAATACAAGCATGTTTAACACATAGTTAATATTGTTAAAAAATTAAAGGTGTTTAATGATAATACAAGCATGTTTAACACATAGTTAATATTGTTAAAAAATTAAAGGTGTTTAATGATAATACAAGTATGTTTAATACATATAGTTAATATTGTTAACAAGTAAAAGGTGTTTAAAGATAATGCAAGCATGTTTAACACATATAGTTAATATTGTTAAAAAATGAAAGGTGTTTAATGATAATACAAGCATGTTTAATATATATAGTTAATATTGTTAACAAGTTAACGGTGTTTAATGATAATACAAGCATGTTTAACACATAGTTAATATTGTTAAAAAATTAAAGGTGTTTAATGATAACACAAGAATGTTTAATACATATAGTTAATATTGTTAACAACTTAAAGGTGTTTCAAGATAATGCAAGCATGTTTAACACATATAGTTAATATTGTTAACAAGTTACAGGTGTTTAAAGATAATACAAGCATGTTTAACACATATAGATTCCTTTCTTTCATGAAGACAAGAATATAAGTTGGCGTATTACCTGATTCTGATTGGAATCAGACAGTGGTGCTGATAATGTCCGCATTTTCGAATGGAGGAGAAAAAAAGTCCTCCTTTCTGTCCAATACCACATGAAAGTGGTTGGTTTTTGGCATCTTATTTGTCCAGCTTCCGTACTCCTTTGTATGCACTTTACAAGAAATACATTGTCGGCAAACTCCATAGCTTGCTAGCTTGTGCACGCCAGCTTTCTGAGACTCTTATTTTGTTAGCGCAACTGTGCAACTGTGTGCAGTCGGTCTTTGGAGTTTTGACGACAGGTACGGCGCCAGAGTCTGTTGAAATAAAGTGTCGGTAATTTTAATGAGCTGGCAGCAGCCAGCGTCATCTCAGAAGACCCTCGGGTGCCGTGAATGTCAATCAAGTGACGAAAGTGACGTCATAGTGAAGATTTATGATCGCTCATTTTTAGGACTATTTTTTTAATGCCTGGCTGGTGATCGACTGACACACCCTCCGAGATCGACCGGTAGCTCGCGATCGACGTAATGAGCACCCCTGGTTTAAAGTCATAGCCAACAATTGCGACGACAACTTTTTACTGTCAACTGAGTTTCGTTTTTTAATGATTTCTGCTGGTGGTGTGCCTGTAGATTTGTTCAACGCAAAAAAAATGCGCCTTGGCTCAAAAAAGGTTGAACAACACTGGTCTAAGCCGCACATAGTTCGTAATGTCTTCTGGGGCAGTTCTGATTGGGCCCTATGAACTCTGCCTCGCGACAACACATGCCAACATGTGACATGACCATTAAAACAACAGAATGCATCGAAGTAATCCATTAGAAACGCTGTAATGTCGAACCTTGGCTAATGCAATTGGTCAAAGCTACACAACACCGTGTCTTGTGTTCGTAGAAGCTACACTGTTAGATTAATGCGGATTTCTTTATACCTCCGTGCAATAAACTCCAGAGTCACTCAGTCAGCATGTGACTCCATCGGTACACTTAAGAGGCAGTCGCTGATGAAGTTTGAAGATGAAATCGGGCCGGCAGGAAATCCCCCCCCCCCTCCTCTCGACTAATTACACAGACGAGCCAGTCAAACTTGTCAAAAGGTTGCATTTCACAAAGTTTAATCCTTCCTTCTCCCACTGTTCCACTCTTCCCCTCACCTCATTGTCCCGTCCCAAACTTTTCTCCACATCTTTCCCCCCGCCCCGGGCCCCTTGTGCAGCCAGCCAACTTTCCACTGGGGATCAAGATAAGGCGGGACAGTTCTCAGAGAGAGAGAGAAACATGCCCACAAATACAGTTTGCAGCTTATGTCTAGAGATGAACCAGCTGCAAAGAGTTGTTTGGGTTTGCCTTTGTGAGATGAGAATGCATTGAAAGATAGTAGATTCCGTCGTCTGGGGTTACGGTTATAAACAGATGCAGGATGTACAGGTGACAGACATCAAGATGTGTCCAAACACTGTAAGTTGTCAAATGGGAATGAAGTGCAGGGCAGGAAACATACTTGAAACAGCTGTTTAACCACATTTACACGCATGATAAGTCTTTATCAGTACTAAATAAACATTATATTTAAAGTATATTCACCCTCCTACTAGTTCGAGATAGACCCAACAGGCGCCTTGTGATGGATATCACCCAGCAACTTGAAATTTTAAACAACCTGCACTGCAAAAAGTCAGTGTTCGAAAACAAGAAAAAAAAAATACAAAAATGAGGTGTATTTTATTTGAACTAAGGAAAATTATCTGCCAATAGAACAAGAAAATTCGGCTTGTCAAGACTTTCCAAAACAAGTAAAATTAGCTAACCTCAATGAACCCAAATAAGTATATTCTCACTAATAACAAGTGCACTTTTCTTGGTAGAAAAAAAATGAGACCTTTTTGCTCAATATGTCGAAAAATATTCTTAAATTAAGTAAACGCTAGTGCCATTATCTTGACATAATATGCGCTCGGCATCTGGTTTTTTTTCATGCTTGAAGTAAGAAATGATTACTGTAAAAAAGTAGTTTTATACTTGTGAGTGTTGATGACACAGCTTTGCAACACTTGATATTCTAGTTTCAAGCATGTTTTACTCAATATAGGTCATCAAATCTCAGCAACAAGCTGTAATATCTTACTGAGATCATTTAGAACCAAAACCCTTAAAGGGGAACATTATCACCAGACCTATGTAAGCGTCAATATATACCTTGATGTTGCAGAAAAAAGACCATATATTTTTTTAACCGATTTTCCGAACTCTAAATGGGTGAATTTTAGCGAAATAAACGCCTTTCTAATATTCGCTCTCGGAGTGATGACGTCACAACGTGACGTCACATCAGGAAGCAATCCGCCATTTTCTCAAACACCGGGTCAAAACAGCTCTGTTATTTTCCGTTTTTTCGACTGTTTTCCGTACCTTGGAGACATCATGCCTCGTCGGTGTGTTGTCGGAGGGTGTAACAACACGAACAGGGACGGATTCAAGTTGCACCAGTGGCCCAAAGATGCGAAAGTGGCAAGAAATTGGACGAAATTTGTTCTGCACACTTTACCGACGAAAGCTATGCTACGACAGAGATGGCAAGAATGTGTGGATATCCTGCGACACTCAAAGCAGATGCATTTCCAACGATAAAGTCAAAGAAATCTGCCGCCAGACCCCCATTGAATCTGCCGGAGTGTGTGATCAATTCAGGGACAAAGGACCTCGGTAGCACGGCAAGTAATGGCGGCAGTTTGTTCCCGCAGACGAGCGAGCTATCGACCCTAGCTTCCCTGGCCTGCTGACATCAACTCCAAAACTGGACAGATCAGCTTTCAGGAAAAGAGCGCGGATGAGGGTATGTCTACAGAATATATTAATTGATGAAAATTGGGCTGTCTGCACTCTCAAAGTGCATGTTGTTGCCAAATGTATTTCATATGCTGTAAACCTAGTTCATAGTTGTTAGTTTCCTTTAATGCCAAACAAACACATATCAATCGTTGGTTAGAAGGCGATCGCCGAATTCGTCCTCGCTTTCTCCCGTGTCGCTGGCTGTTGTGTCGTTTCCGTCGGTTTCGCTTGCATACGGTTCAAACCGATATGGCTCAATAGCTTCAGTTTCTTCTTCAATTTCGTTTTCGCTACCTGCCTCCACACTACAACCATCCGTTTCAATACATTCGTAATCTGTTGAATCGCTTAAGCCGCTGAAATCCGAGTCTGAATCGGAGCTAATGTCGCTATAGCTTGAAGTTCTTTCCTCATTGTTTGTTTGTGTTGGCTTCACTATGTGACGTCACAGGAAAATGGACGGGTGGTTAAAATCAGGCACTTTGAAGCTTTTTTTAAGGATATTGCGTGATGGGTAAAATTTTGAAAAAAACGTCGAAAAATATAATAAGCCACTGGGAACTGATTTTTAATGGTTTTAACAATTCTGAAATTGTGATAATGTTCCCCTTTAAAACAAGTAAAACACTCTAACATAAAATCTGCTTCGTGAGAAGAATTATCTTATCAGACAGAAAATAAGCAAATATCACCCTTATTTGAGATATTTCATCTTACTTAGATTCCAGTTTTTGCAGTGTTGTGTTGATCTTGCACTGTGACATTTGCTACGCCAACTAATACTTGTAACTGAAAATGTTGCTTGCATATTAAAGGGGAACATTATCACAATTTCAGAAGGGTTAAAACCATTAAAAATCAGTTCCCAGTGGCTTATTTTATTTTTCGAAGTTTTTTTCAAAATTTTACCCATCACGCAATATCCCTAAAAAAAAGCTTCAAAGTGCCTGATTTTAACCATCGTTATATACACCCGTCCATTTTCCTGTGACGTCACATAGTGAAGCCAACACAAATAAACATGGCGCAGAGAACAGCAAGCTATAGCGACATTAGCTCGGATTCAGACTCGGATTTCAGCGGCTTAAGCGATTCAACAGATTACGCATGTATTGAAACGGATGGTTGTAGTGTGGAGGCAGGTAGCGAAAACCAAATTGAAGAAGAAACTGAAGCTATTGAGCCATATCGGTTTGAACCGTATGCAAGCGAAACCGACGAAAGCGACACGACAGCCAGCGACACGGGAGAAAGCGAGGACGAATTCGGCGATCGCCTTCTAACCAACGATTGGTATGTGTTTGTTTGGCATTAAAGGAAACTAACAACTATGAACTAGGTTTACAGCATATGAAATACATTTGGCAACAACATGCACTTTGAGAGTGCAGACAGTCCAATTTTCATCAATTAATATATTCTGTAGACATACCCTCATGTCAGCAGGCCAGGGAAGCTAGGGTCGATATTCTTCTCTTGATCATCTTCGGGACGGTGTGAGCCAAGACATCCAGGGGGTTTAGTTCGCTCGTCTGCGGGAGCTTGCCGTGCTACCGAGGGCCTTTGTCCCTGAATTGCTCACACACTCCGGCAGATTCAATGGGGGTTAGGCGGCAGATTTCTTTGACTTTATCGTTGGAAATGCATCTGCTTCGAGTGTCGCAGGATATCCACACATTCTTGCCATCTCTGTCGTAGCATAGCTTTCGTCGGTAAAGTGTGCGGAACAAACGTCCAATTTCTTGCCACTTTCGCATCTTTGGGCCACTGGTGCAACTTGAATCCGGTCCCTGTTCGTGTTGTTACACCCTCCGACAACACACCGACGAGGCATGATGTCTCCAAGGTACGGAAAACAGTGGAAAAAACGGAAAATAACAGCTGATTTGACTCGGTGTTTGAAAATGGCGGATTGCTTCCCGATGTGACGTGACGTCATCGCTCCGAGAGCGAATACTAGAAAGGCGTTTAATTCGCCAAAATTCACCCATTTAGAGTTCGGAAATCGGTTAAAAAAATATATGGTCTTTTTTCTGCAACATCAAGGTATATATTGACGCTTACATAGGTCTGGTGATAATGTTCCCCTTTAAAGCATAAACAATTCAGCTCTTATCTCAAAACACTCTTGATTTGGAGCAAGGTACCACTCTAATTATGTGTTCATGTTTTTATTGCAAACCTGCAACCATGTCACTGCCATTTTTCAACTACACTACAGTGTGTTGAATCAACGTTAGGGTAGGCCTGGGCGATATGGCCTTTTATTAATATCTGGATAGTTTTAGGCCATGTCACGACGATACACAATATATATCTCCATATTTTGCCTTAGCCTTGAATGAACACTTGATGCATATAATCACAGCAGTATGATGATTCTATGTGTCTACATTAAAACATTCTTCTTCATACTGCATTAATATATGCTACTTTTAAACTTTCATGCAGAGAGGGAAATCACAACTAAGTCAATTTAGCAAAAGTATATTTATGAAACAGTTATTAAGCAGTGGCACAAACATTCATGTCATTTCCGAAACAGAAAGTACAAGATTGTCAGAGACATTTTAAAACAAGCTATTAGTGCACTTTTGTGCATGATGTCACTAAGATGACATATCAAAACAACACTAAATTAAAGTGCACTTTTTGTACAGAACGCCACTACAATAGTTTAAAAGAAATAAAGTGCACTTTTGTGCATGATGTCACACAAGATATTTCAATAAGTGTCAAATAAAAATGAGCTGCATAATAGCAAATCAAATAGTGTATGTCAGGGGTCGGCAACCCAAAATGTTGAAAGAGCCATGTTGGACCAAAAATACAAAAACAAATCTGTCTGGAGCCGCAAAAAATGAAAAGCCATATTACATACAGATAGTGTGTCATGAGATATAAATTGAATTAAGAGGACTTAAAGGAAACTAAATGAGCTCAAATATAGCTACAAATGAGGCATAATGATGCAATATGTACATATAGCTTGCCTAAATAGCACGTTAGCATCGATTAGCTTGCAGTCATGCACCGACCAAATATGCCCGATTAGCACTCCACACAAGTCAATAACATCAACAGAACTCACCTTTGTGCATTCACGCACAACGTTAAAAGTTTGGTGGACAAAATGAGACAGAAAAAGAAGTGTCATAAAACACGTCCTAGAAAGTCGGAGAAAGTTGTACATGTAAACAAACTACGGTGAGTTCAAGGACCGCCAAAATTAGTAGGACAAAACGGCGCTCGTCAAATACTCGAATCCGTGAAGCTGGCAGTGTGCTTTATAACAATTACAGAGGTTTGTGTCATGTTTGTCCTCCTATAGAAACCATATTAAAACAAAAAAAATTTTTTTTTCCCCTCATCTTTTTCCATTTTTCATACATTTTTTAAAAAGCTCCAGAGAGCCACTAGGGCGGCGCTAAGTTGCCGACCCCTGGTGTATGTCCTTCGCTATGTGGTAGGTTCTTGCGGACGTTATCTCCTTCTGTTGTTGACTATTTGTTTCATACGGTGTTGATGTGGAAATGGTTGCCTCTGCATTTTGTGGGTGTGGCACCGAACGGAGATGTTGACATGCAGAGTTTCAAGCACTCTTCATTGTTTAGCGGGCAAATTTAAAATGATGCTACACATTAGCAGTAATGCTACTTTTTTAGCAACGCTTTTGCCGCATACTTGACATATTACGGTTGTCTGTTCAACAACTTCCCGCTTGAAGCTAAACCACCGCCAGACGATGGAAGTTTTTCTTGGGAATTAATTATTCTTCCTTCATTTGTAACCAGATTCGCAACTTCTCTCTCTCGTATTACCACTCGCACCGCACCGCTAGCACCACAGCTAATGTTACCCATGCCGCTACCTCTCGGCTCGGCGAGGGCGTGTGACGTTTCACCCGCGACAGTATGTGATGTATGTAAGAGGGTGCGCTTGTTTTATGTCTCTGTGAGAAGGAGAGACAAGAAAGAGTGAGAAAAGCCTGTAGTGTAATGCCCACAGCTAAAATCAACTGCGTGAGAACGTGTGAAGTGAAGTGAAGTGAATTATATTTATATAGCGCTTTTCTCTAGTGGCTCAAAGCGCTTTACATAGTGAAACCCAATATCTAAGTTACATTTAAACCAGTGTGGGTGGCACTGGGAGCAGGTGGGTAAAGTGTCTTGCCCAAGGACACAACGGCAGTGACTAGGATGGCGGAAGCGGGAATCGAACCTGGAACCCTCAAGTTGCTGGCACGGCCGCTCTACCAACCGAGCTATACCGGCGCCCCGGTGTACTCCAATATCACGATTAGAGATGTCCGATAATGGCTTTTTTGCCGATATCCGACATTCCGATTTTGTCCAACTCTTAATTACCGATTCCGATATCAACCGATACCGATATATACAGTCGTGGAATTAACACATTATTATGCCTCATTTTGTTGTGATGCCCCGCTGGATGCATTAAACAATGTAACAAGGTTTTCCAAAAATAAATCAACTCAAGTTATGGAAAAAAATGCCAACATGGCACTGCCATATTTATTATTGAAGTCACAAAGTGCATCTTTTTTTTTTTAACATGCCTCAAAACAGCAGCTTGGAATTTGGGACATGCACTCCCTGAGAGAGCATGAGGAGGTTGAGGTGGGCGGGGTTGAGGTTAGGGGGGGGGGGGGGGTGTAAGGGGTAGCGTGGGGTGAATATTGTAGCGTCCCGGAAGAGTTTGTGCTGCAAGGGGTTCTGGGTATTTGTTCTGTTGTGTTTGTGTTGTGTTACGGTGCGGATGTTCTACCGAAATTCTTGTTTGGTGTGGGTTCACAGTGTGGCGCATATTTGTAACAGTGTTAAAGTTGTTTATACGGCCACCCTCAGTGTGACCTGTATGGCTGTTGACCAATTATGCCTTGCATTCACTTGTGTGTGTGAGAAAAGCTGTAGATATTATGTGATTGGGCCGGCACGCAAAGGCAGTGCCTTTAAGGTTTATTGGCGCTCTCTACTCCTCCCTACGTCCGTGTACACAGCGGCGTTTTAAAAAGTCATAAATTTTACTTTTTGAAACATTTTAAAGCATTTATCGGCCGATAATATCGGCAGTCCGATATTATCGGACATCTCTAATCACGATATAGTCATTTACTATATCGCACAGAGACAAACCCGCGATATATCGAGTATATTCGATATATCGCCCAGCCCTACATTAGGGTGTATTTAAAAACATTTATTTGTGTGGAAAAATCGTGTGGGGAATATAAAAGAAATATATGTAAAAAAAAAAAAAAAAAGTATAATCAAACAAAAACAAAGACCTCTGCTGTAGTGGATAGTAAATACTGTATTTAATGCTGCACACTGACTACTCGTAAACATGTGAAGTTGACTTTCTTTCTTTCGTATTGCCCCTTAAAGAGATTGACATTTTGCCACTTAATAGTTCCACAAATGTTTGACATTGGCCTTGTCTCCCACTCCTACTTGGTCCTTACAAGGCCATCACCCTCTTGCCCTTTCCAGGCATGGCTGCCATCCACCTCCCTCTGCATCCCTCTGTCCATTCATTAGAGCATCCCTCCATCAATGAGCCTTTCACACAGGCTCTTTTCTGAGGAATGCAACAGGGCGGCTACCACATTAGCACACATCCCCAGACTTCTACGGACACCGTGTTGTAGTTTTAACACGTTCACTGCACAAATAATGCATCGACTGTTACACATGTTACCTATCAGGTCCCAAAATAACCCAAAAATGAATCCATGACTGAGTCTTACCTTTGCCTCGCACTTCCTGTGGGTGGCTGTCTTGCATACTAACACAAAGAAAGACACAAAAAATGAGCATGCAGTAATACACTCCATTTTTTTTTAATGTTTGTGTTTTAATAAAATGTAATGAAAAACATGTGTCAATGGTTATAACAACGTTAGCATAACTTGTACACACACAGCAAGAACAATAAAGATACATTATTATAGCATTTAATAGTATATCATTCTGAAAATTAATAATAATAATGATAGCGGTTTGGCATAAATCATGTGTTTAAAAAACAATGATTATATTTAAAAAAAAATCTAAATTTGCCTATCAAAAAATACCATTATCATAAAGTTATTCTATAATAATTTACCTTATCCCAATAAACATCTGTTCAGTATTTTAACATAAAAGTGTTTGATTGTGAGGCATTAAAAGCCACAAAATGCAACGGGTCCATCAGACCCACAAACGCTGGCTGAGTAACAACAATATGAACGTCGCACGGAAAATTTCTCTGCCAGTTTCCGCATCCCACAGGGATTCTTCTTTTGTGTTTCTGCACCTGCGGTTCCCACACAAGGTTGCAACATTGTTTGTCTGCTCTCATTTTCTCGCACATTTGACCCCCTGATGTTCTGTGTACCTACACTCTGTCCTCCTCCTGTCTAGGCCTGCTGTGTGTGTGTGTGTGTGTGTGTGTGTGTGTGTGTGTGTGTGTGTGTGTGTGTGTGTGTGTGTGTGTGTGTGGTACACAGAACATCAATTTCCACACTTCTATTAGCCCCGGTCCAGTGGACCCGGACATCTTATATGTAATATAAATGTGTTGTGTGGTCATTAAATATGTATTCTGATATATGTTCTTCACAGAAAATGTGTTCTATATATTTTACTATTTGTTCTCGTATTATGACTTGAGCTAATCTGTAGAACTTTTTATATGATGTCATGCAGTCTCTCCAATAATTGTGCTTGTCGATCAAGCTGAAGTTGCCACATTACCTCTGCAGAAGGAGCCTATGTTGTCCACGTTCTGGTGACACACGCTGCACTGACGCCTCTTCTTGAAGGTCTTCTCCTTGAAGGCGTGAGGCTCCCCTTTCGCTGACTAGATCGCACAGAAGAAAACGACGATCGGTTATACCGCAGACGATCAGGGGTGACACGAAGGCGTAATTATTGCTAAACAAATGTATGAGAAAGGATGGGTACCGTTCACATTTCAGCTGATACATTACCAATTCCCGGTACCTGGGAATTGATATCGGTACACATGGGTACCAATTTTCGGTACTATTGTGTGTTGTTCTTGATAAACAAAATCAAATGTTCTCAATTACAGTTGCAAGGCCAAAACATTAGATGGCAGTGGTGTATAGTTTATGGTGTGTTGGCAAGTCTGTTCAGTCTTTGCTAAAACTAGTCTTTTGTTGCGCCCAGAAAGTGTTAATACTGTAATAAAATATTGTACTTATTTCGCAATTAATGTGCATCTTAGTTGTCGTTTCCAATAACACATTTGGAAAGGTTGAAATTGCCATGCAAAATCCCTAATGCTAATCAGTGTAAATTAGCATTAAGCTATGTTTTTTTTTTTTAAAGAAGCCTTATTTATATGTATAGATATACACATATATATATATATATATATATATACATATATATATATATATATATACATACATATATATATATATATATATATATATATATATATATATATATATATATATATATATATATATATATATATATATATATATATATATACATATAAGCACCAGCAACACAATGTGATATCAAATAAAAGGAGGCAACATGCATACTTTACATTATTATATATATATATATTGTTTCGCAATATTATGCAAAAGCAACTTTTCTTACGTTCTGGTACCTGCCGATCTGTATAAGTCCTGAAAAATAGCGCGCGTCCGCCTTTGAAGTCCGTGCCGACACTGTAGTCGATAAGCTTCTTTTTTTTCTCTATCTTCTTGTTATGTGACATTCATTCTCCACTGTTGCCATTTCTAATATAAAGTAGTGTAAAGTTCTTACTTATATCTGTCAGTAAACTCGCCATGAAGCACTAAAGCATACCGGTATAAGTGAGTTTACATTATTCACCCAAGGAACTTTAGTTATTAGAGCATGGGCGTCAAATACCCAGAACCCTTTGCAGCACTAACTCTTTCGGGACGCTACAAGGTGTGTGTGTGTGGGGGGGGGATGGAGGTAGCGGGGGTGTATATTGTAGCGTCCCGTAAGAATTAGTGCTGCAAAGGATTCTGGGTATTTGTTCTGTTGTGTTTATGTTGTGTTACTGTGCGGATGTTCTCCCAAAATGTGTTTGTCATTCTTGTTTGGTGTGGATTCACAGTGTAGCGTATATTTCTAACAATGTTAAAGTTGCTTATACGGCCACTCTCAGTGTAAACTGTATCGCTGTTGATGAAGTATGCGTTGCATTCTCGTATGTGTGCGTACAGAAGCCGCTCATATCTTGTGACTGGGCGGGCACGTTGTTAGAAGGGATGAAAAGCGGATGTGATGTCAGCTTGTAGAGGACGTTAAAAACGGTGCTTGTAAGGCACGCCCCCAAGACTGTGGAATAAGAGAAATAATGACTGATGAACACCTTTGTTCGATAATGAAGGTTGCCTCAGCTCAAAGCCTGAGCCCCGACATTAATGAACTAGCATCCAAGAAAAGATGGCTTGGGCACATCAGATTAGATCAGTGTGTTGCAAACTGAGCAGTTTAAAGTCCTGAATGGTTGATTTATTCATTATTTTATTTTCAAATTTATTAGCCTGTGGAAAAAGTTAATGTTGATATTTACCTCAGAAGGCTGCAAATAGAAAAGAGGCATTCAATTTTTATTTAAATTGTATTTGATATGCCATTGATATTTTTTAAATATTTGTATTATTATTTGAAACTCAATTTTGCATGTCACTATAAAGTTATATAAGCCTTGCTTGTTCAATATTTAATGCAAAACTTGTTTGGGTCCCTATTAAAAGGTTAATTTGTTCAACCTTTGTTCAGTTTTAAATGTTGGCCCACTCTGTATTTGAGTTTGACACCCCTGACTTAGAGAGTTCCGGTATGTAGTCTTTCACATTCACCCTTTACTCCTTTTGCATGTTTCACCTCAAGTTGTGTAACAGTCTTACAGTATTAATCCCTGCGGTTCCTACTCTGTCCACACAACAATAATCCTCAATGTGTGTGTGTGTGTGTGAGATCAGTAAAGGCAATAGTAGCCGACGTCTAATTGTTAATAGGACAGAGCAGCACACGGCGAAGAAAAGTTACGCAAGTAGTGTGTTCATTCATGTGATGATGATAGATGTTCCCACCCAGTCTCGCCAGCGCTAATGGCTTCTATGTTCTCATGCATGGTTACATACAGAACTAAAATAGGCGAGAGAGGAGGAACATGTGAAGGAGCATACAGAAGACTCTTGTGCCGTGAGCAAATATGACCATTTTCCATCGTCAAGTGTGTAGTTTTGAAATACAGCATGATGGTTTTCCATCATGCTGACTAGAGATGTCCGATAATATCGCACTGCCGATATTATCGGCCGATAAATGCTTTAAAATGTAATATCGGAAATTATCGATATCGGTTTCAAAATTATCAGTATCGGTTTCAAAAAGTAAAATGTATGACTTTTTAAAACGCCGCCGTGTACACTGACGTAGGGAGAAGTACAGAGCGCCAATAAATCTTAAAGGCACTGCCTTTGCGTACGGCTTTTCACACACACAAGTGAATGCCATGCATACTTGGTCAACAGCCATACAGGTCACACTGAGGGTGGCCGTATAAACAACTTTAACACTGTTACAAATATGCGCCACACTGTGAACCCACACCAAACAAGAATGACCAAACACATTTCGGGAGAACATCCGCACCGTAACACAACATAAACACAACAGAACAAATACCCAGAAGCCCCTTGCAGCACTAACTCTTCCGGGATGCTACAAAACATCTACGGCTTTTGGAGCTCAGTGCATAACTGCACACACAACAAGAGACATGGCGACGACGAGTAAGAAGAAGGAAATACGCTTGCAAGTTCCAAAATGATTGGAAAAAATAATTTAACTTCATCCAGGACAGCTCGAAGGGGAAGGGGTATGCTGCCTGCACCTCAACCCCGCCCCCAACACCCGCCCCTATCATCTCCCGAATTCTGAGGTCTCAAGGTTGGCAAGTATGCACATAATATCTACGGCTTTTCACACACACAAGTGAATGCCCCGCATACTTGGTCAACAGCCATACAGGTCACACTGAGGGTGGCCGTATAAACAACTTTAACACAGTTACAAATATGCGCCACACTGTGAACCCTCCTCAAACAAGAATGACAAACACATTTCGGGAGAACATCCGCACCGTAACACAACACAAACACAACAGAACAAATACCCAGAAGCCCCTTGCAGCACTAACTCTTCCGGGACGCTACAAAACATCTACGGCTTTTGGAGCTCAGTGCACAACTGCACACACAACAAGAGACATGGCGACGACGAGTAAGAAGAAGGAAATACGCTTGCAAGTTCCAAAATGATTGGAAAAAAAGAATTGAACTTCATCCAGGACAGCTCGAAGGGGAAGGGGTATGCTGCCTGCACCTCAACCCCGCCCATACAACCACGCCCCCAACACCTGACCCGCCCCTATCATCTCCCGAATTCGGAGGTCTCAAGGTTGGCAAGTATGCACATAATACAGTATATACGGCTTTTCACACACACAAGTGAATGCAACACATACTTGGTCAACAGCCATACAGGTCACACTGAGGGTGGCCGTATAAACAACTTTAACACTGTTACAAATATGCGCCACACTGTGAACCCACACCAAACAAGAATGACAAACACATTTCGGGAGAACATCCGCACCGTAACACAACATAAACACAACAGAACAAATACCCAGAAGCCCCTTGCAGCACTAACTCTTCCGGGACGCTACAAAACATCTTACGGCTTTTGGAGCTCAGTGCACAACTGCACACACAACAAGAGACATGGCGACGACGAGTAAGAAGAAGGAAATACGCTTGCAAGTTCCAAAATGATTGGAAAAAAGAATTGAATTTCATCCAGGACAGCTCGAAGGGGAAGGGGTATGCTGCCTGCACCTCAACCCCGCCCCCACAACCACGCCCCCAACACCCGCCCCTATCATCTTCCGAATTCAGAGGTCTCAAGGTTGGCAAGTATGCACATAATATCTACGGCTTTTCACACACACAAGTGAATGCAAAGCATACTTGGTCAACAGCCATACAGATCACACTGAGGGTGGCCGTATAAACAACTTTAACACTGTTACAAATATGCGCCACACTGTGAACCCACACCAAACAAGAATGACAAAGACATTTCGGGAGAACATCCGCACCGTAACACAACACAAACACAACAGAACAAATACGCAGAACCCCTTGCAGCACTAACTCTTCCGGGACGCTACAATATACACCCCCCGCAAACCCCCCCCCCCCCCCCCTTCACCTCAACCCCGCCCACCTCAACCTCCTCATGTCCCAAATTCCAAGCTGCTGTTTTGAGGCATGTTAAAAAAAATAATGCACTTTGTGACTTCAATAATAAATATGGCAGTGCCATGTTGGCATTTTTTTTTCCATAACTTGAGTTGATTTATTTTGGAAAACCTTGTTACATTGTTTAATGCATCCAGCGGGGCATCACAACAAAATTAGGCATAATAATGTGTTAATTCCTAATTTTTTGTTGTGATGCCCCGCTGGATGCATTAAACAATGTAACAAGGTTTTCCAAAATAAATCAACTCAAGTTATGGGGAAAAAAAATGCCAACATGGCACTGCCATATTTATTATTGAAGTCACAAAGTGCTTTATTTAAAAAAAATACCAAAAAAATAAAATAAAATAAATAAAATAAATAAAATAAATAAAATAAATAAAATAAATAAAATAAGTAAATAAATAAATAAATAAAGCACTTTGTGACTTCAATAATAAATATGGCAGTGCCATGTTGGCATTTTTTTCCATAACTTGAGTTGATTTATTTTTGGAAAACCTTGTTACATTGTTTAATGCATCCAGCGGGGCATCACAACAAAATTAGGCATAATAATGTGTTAATTCCTAATTTTTTGTTGTGATGCCCCGCTGGATGCATTAAACAATGTAACAAGGTTTTCCAAAATAAATCAACTCAAGTTATGGGAAAAAAAAAATGCCAACATGGCACTGCCATATTTATTATTGAAGTCACAAAGTGCTTTATTTATTTATTTATTTATTTATTTACTTATTTTATTTATTTTATTTATTTTATTTATTTTATTTATTTTATTTATTTTATTTTATTTTTTTTGTATTTTTTTTAAATATAAGTGCTTTATTTAAAAAAAACGAAAAAAAATAAAATAAAATAAATAAAATAAATAAAATAAATAAAATAAATAAAATAAATAAAATAAATAAAGCACTTTGTGACTTCAATAATAAATATGGCAGTGCCATGTTGGCATTTTTTTTTTCCCATAACTTGAGTTGATTTATTTTGGAAAACCTTGTTAGGCATAATAATGTGTAAATTCGGGCAGCACATTGGCAGAGGGGTTAGTGCATCTGCTTCACAATACAAAGGTCCTGAGTAGTCTTGGGTTCAATCCCGGGCTCGGGATCTTTCTGTATGGAGTTTGCATGTTCTCCCCGTGACTGCGTGGGTTCCCTCCGGGTACTCCGGCTTCCTCCCACTTCCAAAGACATGCACCTGGGGATAGGTTGATTGGCAACACTAAATGGTCCCTAGTGTGTGCATGTGAGTGTGAATGTTGTCTGTCTATCTGTGTTGGCCCTGCGATGAGGTGGCGACTTGTCCAGGGTGTACCCCGCCTTCCGCCCGATTGTAGCTGAGATAGGCTCCAGCGCCCCCCGCCACCCCAAAGGGAATAAGCGGTAGAAAATGGATTCCACGACTGTATATATCGGTATCGGTTGATATCGGTATCGGCAATTAAGAGTTGGACAATATCGGAATATCGGATATCGGCAAAAAAGCCATTATCCCTATTACATTCAGAACTAAAATAGGCGAGAGAGGAGGAACATGTGAAGGAGCATACAGAAGACTCTTGTGCCGTGAGCAAATATGACCATCTTCCATCGTCACGTGTGTATTTTTGAATGAAATGGTCGTTTCCCGCGAGGTAACTCCTTGGTAACAAAGGTGGTCTGAGCACTTTTTCCATCATGCTGACGCTCTAGACTCGGCACGAGAGGCTGCTCCGTGTTTGGACAGCTGCCTGCTTGTTGGCATGGCCTTCTACCAGCTGTCTTCACTGGCTTGCAGCACAGTAAGCAGACTGAGGCACCATAGCATGATGACTTACTTCTTTGTAGGTGTGGTTGTAGGGATGTCCTGGGCATGACGTGGAGGCTCCTCTATGGGGTCTTGGGGCACTAGGAGGTTAACCCCTTTACTAGTTACCCCAGGTGGCCCTTGGCAAAGGCCTAGTACCTGACTGCCCCCTAGCCAGGGATACGGTGAAGACCTCAACGGCGGAGCAGGCGGAAGTCGGTAGATTTAAGAACCACCACAACGGCTGCGATGGCGGAAGAAGGCACCCCACATCAATGTGGGCCCAGTTAAGGAGAAATAACAACCCAAGACCTCAACGGTGGAACAGGTGGAGGATGACTGCTAACTAGAGATGTCAGATAATGGCTTTTTTGCTGATACCCGATATTGTCCAACTCTTAATTACCGATTCCGATATCAACCGATACCGATATATACAGTCGTGGAAATAACACATTATTATGCCTAATTTTGTAGTGATGCCCCGCTGGATGCATTAAACAATGTAACAAGGTTTTCCAAAATAAATCAACTCAAGTTATGGAAAAAAAATGCCAACATGGCACTGCCATATTTATTATTGAAGTCACAAAGTGCATTATTTTTTTTAGCATGCCTCAAAACAGCAGCTTGGAATTTGGGACATGCTCTCTCTGAGAGAGCATGAAGAGGTTGAGGTGGGCGGGGTTGTTGTGGGGGGTTTAGCGTGGGGTGTATATTGTAGCGTCCCGGAAGAGTTGGTGCTGCAAGGGGTTCTGGGTATTTGTTCAGTTGTGTTTATGTTGTGTTACGGTGCGGATGTTCTCCCGAAATGTGTTTGTCATCCTTGTTTGGTGTGGGTTCTCAGTGTGGCGCATATTTGTAACTGTCATGTCTGTGTAATCATGTTTTGTCTTAGTCATGTTTTGTTTAGTTTCTGGCTTTTCACTCCCTTGTCTTGTTTCCATGATTACCCATTAGTTTCACCTGTTCCACGTTTGGACTCATTGTGCACTCTTGTTTATCACCATAGCAACCCATTAGTTTTCACCTGTCACGTCACGCACCTGTTTTCGTTAATCATGTCTGTAGTATTTAAGTTCAGTGTTTTCAGTTTGTCTTTCTGGTGACATCCCCACATTTATGCTTCTGCACACTCTCCACACCCTTATGATCCTTGCTGCTCTTTTTTCATGCCGGTCCCATGCCAAGTAAGTTTTTTGTTTATTAAGCCACAGTTAGTGTTTTTTGTTGTTCATAGTTTTTGCCTTTGTGCATGTGTTTGGTTTCATAGTTTGTTCTCCGCCATTGTGCGCGCCTTTTGTTTACTTCCTTGTTTTGTATTTATAGTGTTTAAATAAAAATGTATCTTAATTCCCGTCTCGCCCGAGCCAACTTTCCGTTGCCTTCGAGAAAAACTAAACCCCAGGACCAAGTCATGACAGTAACAGTGTTAAAGTTGTTTATACGGCCACCCTCAGTGTGACCTGTATGGCTGTTGACCAAGTATGCTTTGCATTCACTTGTGTGTGTGAAAAGCCGTAGATATTATGTAATTGGGCCGGCACGCAAAGGCAGTGCCTTTAAGGTTTATTGGCGCTCTTTACTTCTCCCTACGTCCGTGTACACAGCAGCGTTTTAAAAACTCGTAAATTTTACTTTTTGAAACCAATACCGATAAGTTCCGATATTACATTTTAAAGCATTTATCAGCCGATAATATCGGGCAGCCCGATATTATCGGACATCTCTACTGCTAACCCTATGGAGCGTCACAACGGCTGGGATGGCGGAAGAAGGCTGCAGCAGAAAAGGGTCCCCAGTCATCTTGGACTCCATGCCACTGGACTAGGGATGTCCCGATCCAGGTTTTTGCACTTCCGATCCGATAACAATACTGACCGATACCGATACTGACCGATACTGGCCTATCCGAGCATGTATTAAAGTTTAAAGTTATTTAGCCTACTTAGTTGTCAGAATCATGTTGAAAAGGGTTCTAGTACTCTTGATAACAACTAGCCAGCTGAATTAGGGGAGTTTGAATAATACACAATGGTTGGTAACAAGAAACTGACCTGTTTATTCAAGGATAAACACAAAATAGACAAAATTATACATGACAAACAGAAATGGCATCATTGAAACTAGGGCTGGGCGATATGGCCTTTTTTTAATATTGCAATATTTTAAGGCCATATTGCGATACACGATATATATCTGGATATTTTGCCTTAGCCTTGAATGAACACTTGATGCATATAATCACAGCAGTATGATGATTCTATGTGTTTTGATTGATTGATTGAGACTTTTATTAGTAGGTTGCACAGTGAAGTACATATTCCGTACAATTGACCACTAAATGGTAACACCCCAATAAGTTTATCAACTTGTTTAAGTCGGGGTCCACTTAAATTGATTCATGATACAGATATATACTATCAGATATATACTATCATCATAATACAGTCATCACACAAGATAATCACATTGAATTATTTACATTATTTATAATCCAGGGTGTGGAGGGGGGCGCCGGATGCAAGTGCCAAAAAGACAGCCAAAAGAGTTTGATATGAGAATGAATCTAAAGTTAAAATATAGGGTAGAAATGCACTCATTTGCAGGAAATGTAGTCTTGATTTTCAAAATTTTCTTTCAATGCTTGCATGTCTACATTAAAACATTCTTCTTCATACTGCATTAATATATGTTACTTTTAAACTTTCATGCAGAGAAGGAAATCACAACTAAATAGATCACTAATTTTTTCAGACTGTGTTGATCTGGAAATTTTTGCCTCAGCATTTTGATGGTGTGGACGTGTGGCACCGAACGGAGATAAGCGTCTCGACAGACATTACAATATTTGAACAATGATGACGAAAACGGTTTTCTCTGTCGTGTCCGTGTGTCGAAAATTGTTATGCGCTTATTTTTTTATTTGATTTTGTAGGTGGCATAGATTTGCCGTGCGCAGAGGACGTTTGAGCAGGCGCGCACCTTAGCTAACGTTAGCCATGCTGCTACCTCTCTGCTCGGGGAGGACGTATACGTATGTGACGTATGACGTGACAGTATGTGACGTGTGTAAGAAGTTGCGCTTGCTGTCTGTGAGAGGGAGACACAGGAAAGAGTGAGAAGAGCCTGTCGTGTAATGCCAGCAGCTAAAAGCAACTGCGTGAGAATTCACAGACATGTGGATGTGTTGAAGGTGTGCTGGAAAATGCGGAACGGAAATTAGGGAGCAGCAGAAAAGTGGAATGCATTATTTAAATCGGTGCGTTGGAAAACACGGACCGGAGTTTTTTTTTAAACTGGATCTGGATCGGCATTTTCCCATGCCTTGCCGATACGCATTTTTTGGCAAATATCGGCGGCCGATCCGATCCAAATATCGGATAGGGACATCCCTACACTGGACCCTGACCCGGATCTGTCAAGGATCGTGTGGTGACTGTCTGTGCACCAGTCTACCCATGTTAAACAAAGTCATGCAAAGGCATCCTCCATAAAAGGGATACCCCCCCTACCAGGAGGACCATCATACTCGCTTCGAGAGACCGCCAATGATGATGGTTGAAGGGCTGATACGGCTGAGAACTGTATCAGTTTTTTATATCGGTCGATATTGACTATTATTGATATTTCTATGACCTATGGAAAATATTATATTTTATACACCACTGTTTAATTTATCTTACTTTGCACTTCGGACAGCAACAGATTATAAACACACTTAGCCTAGTTAGCTGATAGCACTCGCAGCTAGCGTTACCACCATGTACAAGTTGGACACAGTTACTGTAAATGTGTGTACTAAATGTTATTTTGGAATAAATGCGACTGAAAATAAAAGCCACAAAAAAGCAGTCAATCAATAAACGGTCTGGCACATTTTCATTTAAAATTTACGTTTTGTGTAAGACGTGACAGGGTTGTCTATAACCTTCCAATCATGTTGTGCTTGTGGTTGGCTTTATATCGTGCTCTTGATGCCTCCAAAGACAAGAAAACCGCTGCCAAACATTTTATTTGAAACGTTTATTCCGTCGCTGCGGTTTAGCGGACAGCAACAACATGCTTTTTTTTAAATTTATGGCGGAGTCTCATTCATGCTTTTCAAGAGCATATATCAAGCATTGCGATAAAAGTCTTCAGGAAAGTTCTGGAAAGTTTCGAACATAAATTGTGTGCGTTAAAGTAACAACGAGGGACTGAAATGACAAAGAGATTACAGACTTTTGGCAAGGAAAAACCGTGTTTCCAAACAGTGAGTATTTGGTCTTTCATTTGTTAGCTAGCAAGCTAGTTTCCTGGTTGAGTGAGGTAGCTTTGTGATTCTCGGGGTGACTGTTCCACACACATCAGTGATAAATGGAAAATAGGTAAATAGGTCAATAATTGGATTCTTCGCCTAGATAATTTAAAGTTATACGTTAGGTCAGGAAAAAACGCAGAGGCTAAATCATCCCTACAAGCCTGTTTCGCAGGTTTCTGTCAGGCTTGTGCCTGACAGTTTGACTGTGTTTTAGTTTTTCCTCTGCGTTTGTCTTAGTTTTCTGTCAGCGCTTTAATTTTGTCTTAATTTCCTGATTGTCTCCCTGAGTGCTGCTTCCCCTCAGCTGTGGCTGATTGGCACCTGGCCACACCTGGTGTCAATCAGCCAGCTGCTATTTAAACCTGCCTTCCCCTCCAGTCAGTGCTGGATTATTGTCATTGTCATTGTCATTACTACCTGTCTTAACACTTGTCGTTGGAGCTCTGTCTACTTTTGTTGCACTCTGCTCATGTCCTAGTTCCTTCGTGTCACAGTAAGTGTTTTTGTTTCTTGTCCAAAGTTAGCCTCTGTGCTATTTTAGTTCATAACCAAGTTTGTTCTCCGCCTTGTGCGCGCCTTTTGTTGTTACCCTTTCGTTTGTTGTTTTGCCTTATTGTTTAATTAAATCATGTTTTCTCGTACAATGCCTTCCGCCTTCTCTGCATCTTGGGGTTCGGCACCTACAAACTCTGACAGTTTCCCTGTTCGTCAGGGGATTACAAGATTCCTAATAAATGACACTAGAATAAGGACACATTTGATTGGTAAATCATAGTTTAACGACCTGGAATTACACTTTATGTGTGGTGTTGGAGTTGTCCGACTTTTTGTGTGGCTGTAAACGCATCACTGGCTAAGTGCCATATGTGCATGTGTTGGCGCAAGTGAGAAAGAGCGAGCGGCTGCTGTTGATATAACAAAGTTGCTTTTGGTCTGGTTTGTACTGCAGAAAATGACCACTTTTGCTAGATATCATTTTTTTTACTAATGTTTTGGTGATGTGTTTATGGGCGACAATAAAGACTTTTGCTCAGTAAAGTGATGGATGGAATTCATGTCCTCAAAGCGTCTCGACAGACGTTACAATATTTGAACAATGATGACGAAAACTGTTTTCTCTGTCGTGTCCGTGTGTCGAAAATTGTTATGCGCTTATTTTTTTATTTGATTTTGTGCGTGGCATAGATTTGCCGTGCGCAGAGGACGCTTGAGCAGTGCGCAATTGCACAGGCGCGCACCTTAGAGGGAACATCGGTAGCGGCATGGGTAAAGTTAACTGTGATGCTAGCGGAGTGGTGCAAGCGGAGCAGTGCCAGTGTTAATACGAGAGAGAGAAGGTGCGAATCTGGTTTCACAAATGGGGGAAGAAGAACAGCACGGGGTCCATCGTCTGGCGGTGGTTTGGCTTCAAGCGGGAAGATGTCGAACAGACAACCGTAATATGTCAAGTATGCGGCAAAGGCGTTGCTACAAAAAGTAGCATTGTTGCAAATTTGTAGCATCATTTGAAAAGTCACCTGCTAGAGAATGAAGAGTGCTTGACACTCAACATCTCCGGCCTGTGCCACACCCAACAAAATGCAGAGGTGGGTAGAGTAGCCAGAAATTGTACTCAAGTAAGAGTACTGTTACTTTAGAGATTTATTACTGAAGTAAAGTAAGGAGTAGTCACCCAAATATTTACTTGAGTAAAAGTAAAAAGTATGTTGTGAAAAAACTACTCAAGTAATGAGTTACTGATGAGTAACCTGTTCGTTTAATGATGACGGCAACACATAATGCACAAAAACATTAAAATGGCAATGAGCAAATTCAGAGCCAGGAATATCTATTAAGCAACTAAAACAATAATATATATTAAATAATAATACATTAATATAAAAAAATTAAGGCAAATTGAGCCACAATAACTTAACAGCACCACAGGTTCAGGAGGCAGAGATTACAAAGGAAAATAACAAGTTAGCCTTTATGCAAACCATAAACTGATAGGTGTGGGCTGCATCTGGGAACACACTATGCACTTCTGATTGGTGTTTGTATGCATGCATGCGTGTGTGTGTGTGTGTGTGTGTGTGTGTGTGTGTGTGTGTGTGTGTGTGTGTGTGTGTGTGTGTGTGTGTCTTTGTCTGTCTGTCTATGAGGCTGCAGTGCGTTAACAAATGTCCGATGCCACGATGTACATTTGACAGTGATTCATAGCAGGGAAGCTAACATCAGCCTACGGCGACAGCCAAAATATCTACTAACGTTACTTACCGCCATGTGCTTCCTCAAATTTGACGTTGAGTTCATGTAAGCTTAAGCTTGTTAATCATGTGGCTCTGTTTGATTGGAGAAACGGAGTCAAACGTCACCAGTGACTGTATTTGATTGGTGAAACGCAGGCATGCGATAGATCCTACTTTAAAGGTCTGTCTGACAAACCAAAACAAACAAAGCGTGCATTAACAGATCGATAAAAATCAGTAGCGAGTAGCGAGCTGAATGTAGATAAATGGAGCGGAGTAAAAGTAGCGTTTCTTCTCTATAAATATACTCAAGTAAAAGTAAAAGTATGTTGCATTAAAACTACTCTTAGAAGTACAATTTATCCCAAAAGTTACTCAAGTAGATGTAACGGAGTAAATGTAGCACGTTACTACCCACCTCTGGTTAAATGACAAGATGACAAATACATAACTCAATGCATTTTAACACAAAATAAGGAAGAAACACATCTAAATCGCAATTTTTGTATATTCTAATTCTAAATCGATTCATAGTTTTCAAGAATTCATTTGGAAGAAATTTTTTTTTTTTTTTTTGCGCAAATTTTTTGAAATTGAAAAAAACAATTTTTTGTAGGAACTAACTATTATTATTATTATTATTACTATTATTACTACTACTGTTGCTTTCAATAATGTTTGGTTCCCTTTCAATAGTATTGTAATAAGTATTGTATTTGTATGTCTTTTCAATTGCTTTGTAAATGTATGTCCTAAATATTGTAAAACCGGGATTGGGTTGGAGTTGCTGTATTTTCTTTTATTTGATTGTTTAACATTCTGTAATTTCTGTAAAAAAAATGTTGAAAAAAACAATTTTTAAAAGACATTTTTAGGCAAACAAAGAGGAGCTTTTATAACTTGCAACCTGTTTTGAAGAGGTTTTATAATAATTTACATACCAAATAAAATATTTCGAAAATTGTGTTGCATCGAGAATCGATTCTAAATCAATCTTACTCTTGATTTTAATCGTATTTATTTATATCTAAGCTACTTACAGTTTAACAGGTCAAACTTGTCAAGTGATACTGCATAAGAAGGGACTAATAAATAACTGACAAAATAAATCTACATTAAATTATTTAAAAAAATAATAATAATATATATATGTTTCTTCATTAAACTGTCAATAAAATTAAAGTGCACATGAAAATACAGCTTCACCACTTTAGTTTTATTTTTTTGCGCTTAAGAAATGTCTCTATGACTTAAGCTGCAGACTTCTTCTGTTTGTTTGATATTGTCATTATTGCCACAAGTGGTGGAAAAGTGTATTACAAATGAGTACCACTGTGGCCCATACGGACCACAGCTAAGAAACAATGGGCCCTATGGTTAAAAAAAACGCTGACCTAAACTATAGCTGACTCCTCATACTTTGTAAGGGTAACAATTGTTTTGTTACTATTGTGTCAATGCCTAAAACACAGAGGAAAATTTAATATTTACAATTTGACCGGAAAAACACAAAAAAGGTCCTCTAACGTCAGATTCAGCTCTATGTCTCCAGAAAAGACTATAAATCTCCATATTGCCATATTGCGATGTGCTTCCTCAAATTTGACGTTGAGTTCATGTAAGCTTAAGCTTGTTAATCATGTGGCCGCCTGGCTCTGTTTGATTGGTGAAACGGAGTCAAACGTCACCAGTGACTGCATTTGATTGGTGAAACGCAGGCATGCGATAGATCCTACTTTGAAGGTCTGTCTGACAAACCAAAACAAACAAAGCGTGCATTAACAGATCGATAAAAATCAGTAGCGAGCTGAATGTAGATAAATGGAGCAGAGTAAAAGTAGCGTTTCTTCTCTATAAACATACTCAAGTAAAAGTAAAAGTATGTTGCATTACTGTGTCTGTGTTATAACAGTGTCATGAAATAAATATTATCTCGTCATGTTATTTTGTATTTTAGGAAAAGCTAGCAGTGATGCAAGTGGTAACGCGACATGTGAGGTGTCCTGGCTGGTCCATCAATATTACATCAAGTATGTTTTGATGGCTTAAAAGATACAACATTATTGATTGGCCAAAATAATCCTTTAAACAGACGTTGTGGTTGTCCTGTGGGAAGACGTGGTGGAGTATTTTAACAACGTTGTGAGGAAACAGCCAACAGCTGGTACAGTGCGAGTGGATGAGGCCCAGTCCTCGAGATAGTAATTACTGTCGACGCTAAAAAACATCTTCCTCGCTTGGTTTCTGGCTGCTAGCAGAGAGGAAACCTCCAAAATGAGACAAATAAGCAATGGAACTATTGACCAACAATGTAGATACACAGCATCACAATAAACCGCAGACTATTTATAGTGCAGCGAGCTACAATGCAAGCCACTTCTCCCTCTCCATTTCTCCGTTCTATTGGGCAATATTCTCCGGCTCTCTCTGTTGCCAAGGAAACCTAAAAGCACCAATGGTATCATTAATTGCCGAGGGCTGGGGCTCACAAATGATGAGGTGAATAGACCCACTTTCTGACTTACAGTAATGACCTGAATTAGAGATGTCCGATAATATCGGACTGCCGATATTATCGGCCGACAAATGCTTTAAAATGTAATATCGGAAATTATCGGTATCGGTTTCAAAAAGTAAAATGTATGGCTTTTCAAAACGGCGCTGTGTACACGGTAGAGATGCGCGGTTTGCGGGCACAACCGCGGAGTCCGCGGATTATCCGCGGATCGGGCGGATGAAATTTAAAAAAATTAGATTTTATCCGCGGGTCGGGTCGGGTCGGGCGGTTGAAATAAAAAAAAATTAGATTTTAAATAGATTCAGGCGGGTGGCAGTTAAACCAATTGGGAAATATATATACATAGTTAAATGTTGTTACCCACATACGAAAAACGAGCAGGCACCTGCTGCATATGCCACAACAGAAGAAAAAAAAAAAAAGAGATGGACACTTTTACGGAGCGGAGAAGGGACGCCTCGCCGGGGTCCGGGACCGAGGCCCCTTCCCCCGAGAGGGCCCCACCGGGAGCCGTAGCTGAGGCGATCCGCGAGAAGGGCCCGACGCACGTCCAGGGTCACCACCGCGCCCACCGCACCGACACCCCGCCTCGTCCGCCTTCGCCGCGGCCGGCGTCACGCGCAGCAGGTAAGCAGCTTACCTGCCCGCCACCCCCGTGGCCGGGGGCTCGTAACAGGGGTCACTTCGCGCGCTCCGCCCGCGCAGCTTACCTGCCCGCCACCCCTGTTGCCGGGGGCGCGTAACAGGGGTCACTCCGCGCGCAGTGCGCTCACGAAAGGGGTGGGGCTCACCCTGGTTGATATAGACAGCAGGACGGTGGCCATGGAAGTCGGAACCCGCTAAGGAGTGTGTAACAACCCACCTGCCGAATCAACTAGCCCTGAAAATGGATGACGCTGGAGCGTCGGGCCCATACCCGGCCGTCGCCGGCAGCGAGACGCGCTTGGAGGTGCGCTCAGCGCGGCTTCCATATGATTGCGCACTGGTGTGCGTCTGGGTCGTGACAGCGTGGCACGCGAATGTCTGTGCTGCATTGGATCAGTCTCCTTTCTTTAACAGGCAAAAGCTTTATAACCTCACTAATGCCTTGCATCGTCTATATTAGATATATAACAACGGGCGGGTGCGGGCGGGTGCAGTTCTGATCAAATGTTACATCGGGTGGATGGCGGATGGTTGACGACTTTCTGATGCGGTTGCGGATGAAATAATTGCCTATCCGCGCATCTCTAGTACACGGACATAGGGAAAAGTACAGAGCCCCAATAAACATTAAAGACACTGCCTTTGTATGCCGGCCCAGTCACATGATATCTACGGCTTTTCACACACACAAGTGAATGCCACGCATACTTGGTCAACAGCCATACAGGTCACACTGAGGGTGGCCATATAAACAACTTTAACACTGTTACAAATATGCACCACACTGTGAACCCACACCAAACAAGAATGACAAACACATTTCGGGAGAACACCCGCACCGTAACACAACATAAACACAACAGAACAAATACCCAGAACCCCTTGCAGCACTAACTCTTCCGGGACGCTACAATATACACCCCCCGATACCCCCTACCCCCCACCTCAACCCCGCCCACCTCAACCTTCTCATGCTCTCTCAGGGAGAGCATGTCCCAAATTCCAAGCTGCTGTTTTGAGGCATGTTAAAAAAAAAAAATTCACTTTGTGGCTTCAATAATAAATATGGCAGTGCCATGTTGGCATTTTTTTCCATAATTTGAGTTGATTTATTTTTGGAAAACCTTGATACATTGTTTAATGCATCCAGCGGGGCATCACAACAAAATTAGGCATAATAATGTGTTAATTCCACCACTGTATATATCGATATCAATTGATATGTGAATCGGTAATTAAGAGTTGGACAATAACATAAAATCGGATATCGTCAAAAATGCCATTATCGGACATCTCTAACCTGAATATAAGACGGATGACACGGAGACGAATAATAATAAGTAGAAAAAGATATGTTTTCTTATATTCAGAGTCTAGTTATTTGTACATATAAACAGACCGGTGGTGCCAAACATCTTCTCTCCTCAGAGCTTTTTTTCCTGTCACTATGGAGCCTTTTTTCAAGCCCAAGAAATAACTTAAGACATTGATTCTTACAGTGTAAAACACACTACCATAGGGCGCACCGGATTATAAGGCGCACTGCCGATGAGCGGGTCTGGTCAGGTCTATTTTCATACAAAAGGCGCACCGGATTATAGGGCGCATTATTTCATATATTTTCAAAGGAACATATAAAATGTTGGTGTTGTTTACTTGAGTCATATTGCAGTCTACACGTATATTTTATGTGTGACTGCCATCATATTGCAGTCGACACATGTCTCTTATGTGTGACTGCCATCTACTGGTCACACTTATCATTTCGCCGTGTACCAAATAAAATAGCTTCGAGGTCAACCAAAATTATTCCGTACATTAGGCGCACCGGGTTATAAGGCGTCCTGTGGAGTTTTGAGAAAATGAAAGGATTTTAAGTGCGCCTTGTAGTCCGAAAAACACGGTAAGTCTTAATTTTATGGTGACAGTACGCTCCTACTGTTCTGCTCAGAACAATATGAGCAATGATCTTACTTCATCGACCCATAGATATTTTCCGAAGAAAAAAGTCTGAAAAGCATGGGGTTGCCTTATATACTGTAAATTTTCTAGACACTTGTACATGCAAAATAGTGTAAATTCTGGACTATAATCCGCTACTTTGAACCCTGCAGTTTATAAAAAAAAGTGTGGCTAATTTATGGATTGTTCCTCCTTGAGGGCAATAATATAAATAGTATTAAAAAATTGTTGTTGTTTTTTTAAATACACTGAAAAGGTGTTATTGTTTGTGATATGGCGCCATCTTTTGGATGAGTTTGCTCACAGCAAGTGCTGGAGTGTCATTTCATTCATTTCAACCGGAAGTAGAAGTGCCGTTCTGTCTTCTAGTCGTCCATAGCGTTTTTACTTGTATGGATTCTTCATTCATCACTCCAAGCAACGTTTGTAAGTGTTACAATATAACTAAAACAATTCATACTTACTAAACCGTCCCATGTGTGATGTCTGTAGGAGTGTTTTCATGCATATCTGTAGGTGTTAGCGTCTTCAGCACTCGCTAATATGCTAACACAAGTGTCTGTGGTAGTAATATTAACTTACAACGCCATTCTTTTTGTATTGTTTCAGTTTCACAAATTCCTCGGTAAACTCACCAAAATGTCACCGTGGAGTTATTGAGTCTATTTAGCTGATTGGAGAGCTAGCTTCCGCAGCTAGTGGGTCCACGATGATGACTTCTGTTTTGTTTGATCAGTTGTTTTTGACCTTACATGTACTGTAAATGTATAATGTAATTATATTACTCACATGTGAACAATGCTTGTATAATGGACTGTATTTATGTTATTCACATGTGAATAATGCTGTATAATAGACTGTATTTATGTTATTCACATGTGAATAATGCTGTATAATAGACTGTATTTATGTTATTCACATGTGAATAATGCTGTATAATAGACTGTATTTATGTTATTCACATGTGAATAATGCTGTATAATAGACTGTATTTATGTTATTCACATGTGAATAATGCTGTATAATAGACTGTATTTATGTTATTCACATGTGAATAATGCTGTATAATAGACTGTATTTATATTATTCACATGTGAATAATGCTGTATAATAGACTGTATTTATATTATTCACATGTGAATAATGCTGTATAATAGGCTGTATTTATATTATTCACATGTGAATAATGCTGTATAATAGACTGTATTTATATTATTCACACGTGAATAATGCTGTATAATAGACTGTATTTATATTATTCACATGTGAATATCGCTGTATAATAGACTGTATTTATGTTATTCACATGTGAATAATGCTGTATAATAGACTGTATTTATGTTATTCACACGTGAATAATGCTGTATAATAGACTGTATTTATATTATTCACATGTGAATATCGCTGTATAATAGACTGTATTTATGTTATTCACATGTGAATAATGCTGTATAATAGACTGTATTTATGTTATTCACATGTGAATAATGCTGTATAATAGACTGTATTTATATTATTCACATGTGAATAATGCTGTATAATAGACTGTATTTATGTTATTCACATGTGAATAATGCTGTATAATAGACTGTATTTATATTATTCATATGTAAAAAATACCAAAGTGTTTATTGTCAATTGTGAGCGAACTGTGGTGCTGAATTTCCCCCATGGATCAATAAAGTACTTTCTATTCTATTCTATTCTATTCTACCTATTTACTGCCATGTTATATACACTGTTTTGAAACAATTAAGGTATGTAAATAAACATTTACAATATCACTCGTGATGTAGGGCTATATAAGTAAACATTGATTGATTGATTGATTGAGTAGTGTGCAAGTGTGTTTCTGTATAGTATCTCCAGCCGTGTCCTTGTGGTGACATCAATTACGGTATTTTGAGAGGTGATGTCGGACTAAGTAGGTCATCACTGAAGGCCTAGGTGAGAAACGCACGGCCCGCCACTGTCAAAGGTTGTTAGCAAGCTCGCGAACAACATGGGAGGAAAACAGGGGGTCGTCTTATATTCGGGTGAAGATGATACTGGTTGTCATATTAGCCTATTCCACAAAGAAATCGGGCAAAATTGCCGTATTAGAGGTTTAACCGAAGAGACGACAGCGTGACGTATACACTCCTGTCCCTGCATCACCCCATATACTCGAGGTCAGGACCCCGCCCACTTCTACCACGAATGCTTCACACACACACACACACACATTCATACATCCATAAAATACAAGAGACTCATTTTTCCTGACTTTTCAAGCCTTCCAACCAGGTTTGAATGTCAAAGAGACGCTTTCTAACCCCTTTAACCCCAAAAAAGCGAGGGCGGGGCTGCACACATGCACAAGAGAAGCGCACATGCAAAAACAAACACAGCGCCACACACACACACACACACACACACACACCACTGGAAGCGTCCCCACGTCCTCCTTGTTTGACTCTAAAAATAGTGCTACAGTTAAGGACAAGGGTGAGCATTGTGTGGGGGGGGTCCATCCCATCAGTTCAGTGACCTCAGACGAGGACGCAGATGGTCTGTGACAACAACAACACAAGACACCCTTATGACTTTTTACTGCTTTGCCATTCAAGAGGCGGACAATGGAACTTTTGAGCCAACCTGCAGGTCAGGGCGGGGTCGCTCTGACTCTGCACTGGCAGGTGTTGCGCAGATTTCATGACGAATCATGCGTGCCAATAAAATAGTCTGGAAAATAGGTGCCTGTTTTGTTTTTTTAACATATTCTGACATAAGGTTGGGCCAGTCTCATGTGTACAGTACAGGCCAACATTTTGGACACACCTTCTCATTTCAATGCGTTTTCTTTATTTACATGACTATTTACATTGTAGATTGTCACTGAAGGCATCAAAACTATGACACCTGTGAAGTGAAAACCATTTCAGGTGACTGCCTCTTGAAGCTCATCGAGAGAATGCCAAGAGTGTGCAAAGGGTGGCTATTTTGAAGAAACTATATATATATATATATATATATATATATATATATATATATATATATATAAAAAGAAATAACTGTCTATGAGGAAGCAGTGCCTGGGTAGTCTGCGGTGGGCTCTCCTATTTCTGGGGCTGAGGTTGCTGAGGTAGTTAAAAAGCTCCTCGGTGGCAAGGTCCCAGGGGTAGATGAGATCCGCCCGGAGTTCCTTAAGGCTCTGGATGCTGTGGGGCTGTCTTGGTTGACAAGACTCTGCAGCATCGCGTGGACATCGGGGACGGTACCTCTGGATTGGCAGACCGGGGTGGTGGTTCCTCTCTTTAAGAAGGGGAACCGGAGGGTGTGTTCTAACTATCGTGGGATCACACTCCTCAGCCTTCCCGGTAAGGTCTATTCAGGTGTACTGGAGAGGAGGCTACGCCGGATAGTCGAACCTCGGATTCAGGAGGAACAGTGTGGTTTTCGTCCTGGTCGTGGAACTGTGGACCAGCTCTATACTCTCGGCAGGGTCCTTGAGGGTGCATGGGAGTTTGCCCAACCAGTCTACATGTGTTTTGTGGACTTGGAGAAGGCATTCGACCGTGTGCCTCGGGAAGTCCTGTGGGGAGTGCTCAGAGAGTATGGGGTATCGGACTGTCTGATTGTGGCAGTCCGCTCCCTGTATGATCAGTGTCAGAGCTTGGTCCGCATTGCCGGCAGTAAGTCGGACACGTTTCCAGTGAGGGTTGGACTCCGCCAAGGCTGCCCTTTGTCACCGATTCTGTTCATAACTTTTATGGACAGAATTTCTAGGCGCAGTCAAGGCATTGAGGGGATCTGGTTTGGTGGCTGCAGGATTAGGTCTCTGCTTTTTGCAGATGATGTGGTCCTGATGGCTTCATCTGGCCAGGACCTTCAGCTCTCACTGGATCGGTTCGCAGCCGAGTGTGAAGCGACTGGGATGAGAATCAGCACCTCCAAGTCCGAGTCCATGGTTCTCGCCCGGAAAAGGGTGGAGTGCCACCTCCGGGTTAAGGAAGAAGATCTTGCCCCAAGTGGAGGAGTTCAAGTACCTCGGAGTCTTGTTCATGAGTGAGGGAAGAGTGGATCGTGAGATCGACAGGCGGATTGGTGCGGCGTCTTCAGTAATGCGGACGCTGTATCGATCCGTTGTGGTGAAGAAGGAGCTGAGCCGGAAGGCAAAGCTCTCAATTTACCGGTCGAGCTACGTTCCCATCCTCACCTATGGTCATGAGATTTGGGTTATGACCGAAAGGACAAGATCACGGGTACAAGCGGCCGAAATGAGTTTCCTCCGCCGGGTGGCGGGGCTCTCCCTTAGAGATAGGGTGAGAAGCTCTGCCATCCGGGAGGAGCTCAAAGTAAAGCCGCTGCTCCTCCACATCGAGAGGAACCAGATGAGGTGGTTTGGGCATCTGGTCAGGATGCCACCCGAACGCCTCCCTAGGGAGTTGTTTAGGGCACGTCCGACCGGTAGGAGGCCGCGGGGAAGACCCAGGACACGTTGGGAAGACTATGTCTCCCGGCTGGCCTGGGAACGCCTCGGGGTCCCACAGGAAGAGCTGGACGAAGTGGCTGGGGAGAGGGAAGTCTGGGCTTCCCTGCTTAGGCTGCTGCCCCCGCGACCCGACCTCGGATAAGCGGAAGAAGATGGATGGATACAAAAATTTGTAGATCAGTTGCCAGAATTAAAAAAAAACCCAGTGGTACTGTTTTTCTATTTACAATAATATGTTGTAAAAAAATAAAAAAATTAAAAAAAGAACACTATAATTTACAGTAAAAAAAAAACAAAAAAAAAGAGCTGTACTCTTTTCCATTTCCTGTATTACTTTATGTTGTAAAAAAAAAACACTTTATATTTTACAGTAAAATTCTGGTGACTGTCAGTTTTTTACTGTAAAATCTACAAATATGTTTAATACAGTGAATGAAATAAATATAATATTCAAATACATGGGGAAAAAAAATAATAATTAACTGTTCCAAGCGGGGGCAGCACGGTGGTAGAGGGGTTAGTGCGTCTGCCTCACAATACGAAGTTGCTGAGTAGTCTGGGGTTCAATCCCGGGCTCGGGATCTTTCTGTATGGAGTTTGCATGTTCTCCCCGTGACTGCGTGGGTTCCCTCCGGGTACTCCGGCTTCCTCCCACCTCCAAAGACATGCACCTGGGGATAGGTTGATTGGCAACACTAAATTGGCCCTAGTGTGTGAATGTGAGTGTGAATGTTGTCTGTCTATCTGTGTTGGCCCTGCGATGAGGTGGCGACTTGTCCAGGGTGTACCCCGCCTTTCGCCCGATTGTAGCTGAGATAGGCTCCAGCGCCCCCCGCGACCCCAAAAGGGAATAAGCGGTAGACAAAGGATGGATGGATGGATGTTCCAAGCGGCCCTCTGATAGCAGTCACAACTGTGACGTGGCCCTCAATGAAACCCAGTTTGACATCCCCGTATTAGAGTGTGCACACGTACAAATCCAAGGACGTTTCTTTGTTACATCGCAATCACTGTGGAATTGATCTCAGACCACGCCCCCTTTTAAATATGCAAATCATACTGAAAGTTGGCATTTGCTTTTGAAGACTGATTTAAACTAATCCCGGCACATAGTATCAAATATAATTAAAAATCTATAGCATTCTTGCTCAAAATAACTTCAGAGATATTTTAAATATTGGTTTGCAACTGTCAGTGATTGACATTTGAACACAACTGACCGACAGACAGTTCCAGTAAAACAACATAGTAGGCATTTCTTTCTTGGGAAACCAAATAGAATCACCTAATATAAAGTCAACTCTACAGCGGAACAGTTCTGCCTAGCAACAAGTGGCCATTCAAACATGTGACTACTTAAAGACACTTCTGCCAACACTATAGTACGGTGGTGGGGAATTGGAATTAAACAGCACAGTAAAAGGGAGTACTGTGGTTGGCTTTGTACGTATCGTCAACCTAACTTTTTTTTTCTTTCTTTTTTTTACCGCGAGGGAAAAAAATAATAAAAGTAACAATTCTCATTCATTGACTTGTTATGTGTTTGTCATATCATGCTTATGTAAGTCCCACCCTCCATTCAAATACTGTCACATGGGTTGCTATCTGGATGCCAGCATTATTTACTGGCAACCACTCCGGTTATTACATGTGCGTTAATTCATGTGTGTGTGTGAGTGTGTGTGTGTGTGTGTGTGTGTGTGTGTGTGTGTGTGTGTGTGTGTGTGTGTGTGTGTGTGTGCGTGTCCGCAGGGTGGGACAGCCAGGGAAGGGGAACAGAGAGTCCCTGTTCCTGAGGTGAGGTCAGTGCACCGCCACGACACATTTCCGTTCCTCAGGACTCCCGCTGCTAGCACAGTAACACACACACACACACACACACACACACACACACACGCGCACACACACACACACACACACACACACACACACACATTCTTGAATTTGCTACTTTCTTGAGACCTCTGAAAAATGCCTCCCTCTTCAGGACCACCCTTTCTAGATATATCAAGATTTGTATTTACCATATTAATAATATATATATATCTATCCATCCTTTTTCTACCGCTTGTCCCTTTTGGGGTGACGGGGGGTGCTGGAGCCATACTACGTAAATATAAAAAAGTGGTAAGCTTTTAGTAAATTGTTGGGTTTTTTTTTGTACTGTATTTTTCGGACTATAAGTGGCATTTTTTTTCATAGTTTGGCCGGGGGTGCGACTTATACTCAGGAGCGACTTATGTGTGAAATTTTTAACACATTACCGTAAAATATCAAATAATATTAAAGCTGCAAGCAGCATTGGTCGGGCCCGCGTATTTGGCAGGTGCTAGTCCTAAGTGTCCCAATACTTTTGTCAAGTTTTAGTCCCAAGTGTCCCAATACTTTTGTCAAGTTTTAGTCCCAAGTATCCCAATACTTTTGTCCAGTTTTCGGCCTAAATGTCCCAATACTTTTGTCCAGTGGTAGTCATAAGTGTCCCAATACTTTTGTCTACTTTTAGTCCGAAGTGTCCCAATACTTTTGTGTAGTGTACCTACCTTGTCTGCATTGTGTGGGCACGCTGGTGCTTCCTGCTTTTAAGCAGCCATCTTGAGAAAACAGCAGCGCAGCAGCATCAGCGCAGCGGTTCTTTGAAGGCTCATAAAATCAAAACCGGAGCAGTTATAAAAATTATTTCGATAACTTTTATTTGGAATGGTTCAATCTCTCTCCTGTGTTAGTTTGAAGCCGAAACGACAAACGCGCTCAGAGGAGATGTTTGAAGAGAAGTGACCGGTTTATAAAAAAAATTTGTTTTGAAGGGGAAATTGCAAACTTCCTGTTGATTTTTGCTGAGGGTTGTCAATCTATGAAAAGTAGGTCTAAGTGAGACCTACATAGAGGTTTTTGTTTAATGTCTCTCTGACTTTCCCAGTGGGAGTTACAGGCAGTTTTGTCATTTTTTTCTTCCGAGGAGCAGTTTTTTCTGCGTTTTATTAAAAAATTGCGGTAGAGCACAATTTTGAGATTTGGGGTTAGGTCTTTTCATTAAATCACAATTTTAGCCAGTCCTGATGTGTGTGTTCAGTTCGGTGAGTTTTGAAGCATGTTAAGGGGGTCAAATTACAGCTCAAAGAGGCAAAAGTGACTGTTTTTAGTACTTTTTTGTCTTGAAGGGGGAATTGCCAACTTCCTGTTGATTTTTGCCCGAGAATATACTATTATGAAATATAGGTCTAAGTCACACATACATAAAGGTTTTTGTTTCATGTCTCTCCGACTTTCCTAGTGGGAGTTACAGGCAGTCTAGTTTTTTTTTTCCTAGGGGGCGCTAGAGCGCAATTTTGAGTTTTGAGGTTTGGTTTTTTGATAAAAAGTTTTGCCGTATATTACTGATGTGTGTGTAAAATATGGTGAGTTTTGAAGTATGTTAAGGGGGTCAAATTACAGCGCAAAGTTGCGGAATAATAATAATAAGAAGAAGAAGAAGAAGAAGAAAGAATAAAACCTTACAAATTCAATAGGTCCTTATGAACCATTGCATAAGGACTCCCTGTGGGAGTCCTTATGCAATGGGCCATGCGGGCCCTAATAATAATAAGAAAGAATAAAACCTTACAAATTCAATAGGTCCTTATGTACCATTGCATAAGGACTCCCTGTGGGAGTCCTTATGCAATGGGCCATGCAGGCCCTAATTATTTATCTCATTCACGTAAGAGACTAGACCAGGGGTCGGCAACCCGCGGCTCCGGAGCCGCATGCGGCTCTTTGATCACTCTGATGCGGCTCAGCAGCTTACTTGCTGAACCCCCCAATTTTCCCGTGAGACTTCCGGATTTCAGTGCCTCTCGCAGAAAACTCCCGGGATTGATTTTCACCCTTACAGCTATAATAAGGGCGTGCCATGATGGTACAACATTTGGCGCCTTCTACAATCTGTATTGACAGCGTGCCAGCCCAACACTTGTTATACAATATACATCTTCTACTTGCACACGTACGTGACAGCAAGGCATACTTGGTCAACAGCCACACAGGTTACACTGACGGTGGTCATATAAAACAACTTTAACACTCTTACTAATAATGCGCCACACTTTGAACCAAAACCAAACAAGAATGACAAACACATTTCGGGAGAACATCTGCACCTTAACACAACATAAACACAACAGAACAAACACCCAGAATCCCATGCAGCCCTGACTCTTCCGGGCTACATTATACACCCCTTCTACCACCAAACCCCGCCCCCACCCCAACCCTGCTCCCTCACACATCAACACTCCCCCTCTCTGTGCGTTGGTTGAGGTGGGCGGGGTTTGGTAGCGGGGGTGTATAATGTATCCCGGAAGAGTTAGGGCTGCATGGGATTCTGGGTATTTGTCCTGTTGTGTTTATGTTGTGTTACGGTGCAGATGTTCTCCCGAAATGTGTTTGTCATTCTTGTTTGGTGTGGGTTCACAGTGTGGCGCATTATTAGTAAGAGTGTTAAAGTTTGGTTTTTTTTATACCGCCACCGTCAGTGTAACCTGTGTGGTTGTTGAGTAAGTATACCTTGCTGTCACCTACGTCAGCAAGCATAAGCTCCATTCAACATGTGGTTGAACAGGCACACTGGATGTAGTGGGCGCTATATGCTGTACCATCACGGCACGCATGACGCTGACAAGCGCTATTCATTTAAAACACGCGTGCCGCACCAGTTTAAAAATTGCATATAAAGGTGTGGGCAGCGTGTCCGAGACCCCTGGTTTATACATAGCACAAAGCAAAATAAAAACTTTGTATGCAGTGTTATTTCATTTAAAATCTCAAAAATTTTTGCGGCTCCCATTGTTTTCTATAATTTGTGAAACTGGTCAAGATGGCTCTTTGACTGGTAAAGGTTGCCGACCCCTGGACTAGACGTATAAGATTTCATGGGATTTAGCGATTAGGAGTGACAGATTGTTTGGTAAACGTATAGCATGTTCTATATGTTGTAGTTATTTGAATGACTCTTACCATAATATGTTACGTTAACATACCAGTTGGTTATTTATGCCTCATATAACGTACACTTATTCAGCCTGTTGTTCACTATTCTTTATTTATTTTAAATTGCCTTTCAAATGTCTATTCTTGGTGTTGGCTTTTATCAAATACATTTCCCCACAAAATGCGACTTATACTCCAGTGTGACTTATATATGTTTTTTCCCTTCTTTATTATGCATTTTCGGCCGGTGCGACTTATACTCTGGAGTGACTTATACTCTGAAAAATACGGTAATTGGTTTTTAATCTTCATTATTTACCGTATTTTTCGGAGTATAAGTCGCACCTGCCGAAAATGCATAATAAAGAAGGAAAAAAACATATATAAATCGCACTGGAGCCCGGCCAAACTATGAAAAAAACTGCGACTTATAGTCCGAAAAATACGGTACTTCAAGTTATTACAGTATGTCTCTATATACTTTTTTTTGGTTTGTTTTATTAATTTTGGCCAAAGGGGGCGCATTTCAATTTCTTACAAAAACCTGTTATTGCATGTTGGCCAGACGGTTTTAACACACACTTGTTATTTCATATGTTGACCAGAGGGGGTTTGCTTTTAAAACCGACACACAGTCAATTTGAAAAATCCCTCCTTTTTGGGACCACCCTCATTTTGATAGTTTTCACCGCCAGGGGTGCAAATGAGATCTTTATTTTTTGTTTTTTTGTAATGTGCTTAAGGCAGATGACAAACGAGTCACGGACCACTGGTTGAAAGTAGGGATGTCCGATAATGGCTTTTTGCCCATATCCGATATTCCGATGTATTGTCCAACTCTTTAATTACCGATACCGATATCAACCGATACTGATATATACAGTCATGGAATTAACACATTATTATGCTTAATTTGGACAACCAGGGATGGTGAAGATAAGGTCCTTTTTTTTTTTTAATTAATAAAATAAAATAAGATAAATAAATTAAAAACATTTTCTTGAATAAAAAAGAAAGTAAAACAATATAAAAACAGTTACATAGAAACTAGTAATTAATGAAAATGAGTAAAATGAAGTGTTAAAGGTTAGTACTATTAGTGGACCAGCAGCACGCACAATCATGTGTGCTTACGGACTGTATCCCTTGCAGACTGTATTGATATATATTGATATATAATGTAGGAACCTACCAGAATATTAATAACAGAAAGAAACAACCCTTTTGTGTGAATGAGTGTAAATGGGGGGGGGAGGTTTTTTTGGGTTGGTGCACTAATTGTAAGTGTATCTTGTGTTTTTTATGTTGATTTAATAAAAAATAAAAATAAAAAAACGATACTGATAATAAAAAAAACGATACCGATAATTTCCAATATTACATTTTAAAGCATTTATCGGCCGATGATATCGGCAGGCCGATATTATCGACATCTCTAGTATTTAACAAAAAAAAGGTGAAATAACTTATATTCTAGTTCCTTCAAAATAGCCACCCTTTGCACACTCTTGGCATTCTCTCGATGAGCTTCAAGAGGCATATCTAGTTAAAAGTTAAAGTTAAAGTACCAATGATTGTCACACACACACACACAAGGTGTGGTGAAATTTGTCCTCTTGCATTTAACCCATCCCCTTGTTCACCCCCTGGGAGGTGAGGGGAGCAGTGAGCAGCGGCGGTGGCCACGCCCGGGAATCATTTTTGGTGATTTAACCCCCAATTCCAACCCTTGATGCTGAGCGCCAAGCAGGGAGGTAATGGCTCCCATTTTTATAGTCTTTGGTATGACTCGGCCGGGGTTTGAACTCACGACCTACCGATCTCAGGGCGGACACTCTAACCACTAGCCTACTGGTGGCCCCTGTGCCGCACTTTGGGCAACCCAGCTGTAGAAGCTAACTGTTAATGGCCACCCTAGTCTTAGTGTATTTGTTCACCCTATGGTCACATATGGGACGCGGGTTGTCTTACGTCAGCACCAGAGTGTCGGGGATGAATAGGGAAGTCCTTCTTTAGCTGCCGTCCTGTTTTATCATATATTGCTCCCTTTGCACCTGCCAATGTTTACTTTTGTATGCACATTAAATCAACAAGAAAAAAAATCCTGACTTTGGAGCAATGTTCACGGACTCTAGTATTTGGCTCTCTATTAGATGCAATGGTTTTCCGTATTGGGACCATGATTTCGGTCCTAACTTGTTCACCGGTCCTCATGTGGACGGTACTTTTCCTTGTTGATGTCTCAAGAAGGGTAGAAATAAAAGAACACACACACACACACACACACAAACACACACTGACAAAAGCAACTCATAGGAGCAATACCGACACCCCAGCTGCAACGTTCATGTTTACCGGGAATAATTCAACATCTGTTTTGCCTTTAAAATGCTAATCGTGTGTTTGTGTGCTGAAACTGGCCCAGGAGAGGATGGCGTCATCAGTCAACAGCTGTTGTTACTTGTGATGCAATTGTGCAACATTTGCATCCAATAACGCTGCTGCATTTTGGGAAGAACAGCCACTGTTCCAGCTTCTTCCAGTCCTGAAAACAACCTCACGAGGCGTCGTTAATCTTTTAATTGACAAACCCCGTTTCCATACGAGTTGGGAAATTGTGTTAGATGTAAATATAAACGGAATACAATGATTTGCAAATCATTTTCAACCCATATTCAATTGAATATGCTAAAATGACAACATATTTGATGTTCAAACTGATAAACATTTTTTATTTGCAAATAATCATTAACTTTAGAATTTGATGCCAGCAACACGTGACAAAGAAGTTGGGAAAGGTGGCAATAAATACTGATAAAGTTGAGGAATACTCATCAAACACTTATTTGGAACATCCCACAGGTGAACAGGCAAATTGGGAACAGGTGGGTGCCATGATTGGGTATAAAAACAGCTTCCCAAAAAATGCTCAGTCTTTCACAAGAAAAGATGGGGCGAGGTACACCACTTTGTCCACAAATGCATGAGCAAATTGTTGAACAGTTTAAGAAAAACCTTTCTCAACCAGCTATTGCAAGGAATTTAGGGATTTCACCATCTACGGTCCGTAATATCATCAAAGGGTTCAGAGAATCTGGAGAAATCACTGCACGTAAGCAGCTAAGCCCGTGACCTTTGATCCCTCAGGCTGTACTGCATCAACAAGCGACATCAGTGTGTAAAGGATATCACCACATGGGCTCAGGAACACTTCAGAAACCCACTATGAGTAACTACAGTTGGTCGCTACATCTGTAAGTGCTAGTTAAAACTCTCCTATGCGAGGCGAAAACCGTTTATCAACAACACCCAGAAACGGCATCGGCTTCGCTGGGCCTGAGCTCATCTAAGACGGACTGATACAAAGTGGAAAAGTGTTCTGTGGTCTGACGAGTCCACATTTCAAATTGTTTTTGGAAACTGTGGACGTCGTGTCCTCCGGGACAAAGAGGAAAAGAACCATCCGGATTGTTATAGGCGCAAAGTTGAAAAGCCAGCATCTGCGATGGTATGGGGGTGTATTAGTGCCCAAGACATGGGTAACTTACACATCTGTGAAGGCGTCATTAATGCTGAAAGGTACATACAGGTTTTGGAGCAAGATATGTTGCCATCCAAGCAACGTTACCATGGACGCCCCTGCTTATTTCAGCAAGACAATGTCAAGCCACGTGTTACATCAACGTGGCTTCATAGTAAAAGAGTGCGGGTACTAGACTGGCCTGCCTATAGTCCAGACCTGTCTCCCATTGAAAATGTGTGGCGCATTATGAAGCCTAAAATAGCACAACGGAGACCCCCGGACTGTTGAACAACTTAAGCTGTACATCAAGCAAGAATGGGAAAGAATTCCACCTGAGAAGCTTCAAAAATGTGTCTCCTCAGTTCCCAAACGTTTACTGAGTGTTGTTAAAAGGAAAGGCCATGTAACACAGTGGTGAACATGCCCTTTCCCAACTACCTTGGCATGTGTTGCAGCCATGAAATTGTAAGTTAATTATTATTTGCAAAAAAAATATAAAGTTTATGAGTTTGAACATCAAATATGTTGTCTTTGTAGTGCATTCAATTGAATATGGGTTGAAAAGGATTTGCAAAGCATTGTATTCCGTTTATATTTACATCTAACACAATTTCCCAACACATATGGAAACGGGGTTTGTAACTGAAATTCTCTCAACTCCCCACGGCGATGCGTCCTGTACGGCCGGCGTATTGCGTTTACTAATGACAGCGTTATCGCTCGGAGGAAAGCCCGCGGACAATGTTATCTGGTAGCTGCCGTCTTTGCGTTTGAAAGTTAAGCAGGATGAGGACTCTGACAAGCCGTCGTGATGTGGAGCCAACACAAACAACGATCATTAATCATGCAGACACACTCGCATGCACTCCTGCAGGACGATATGTGGAGTCCCGTGTGCAGCGACGCTAAAAGAACAAATGCATTATGGGAAATTGACACAATAAAAACATTGAAAATGGAAAAAATATTTATTTTAGTTTTAGTATGTTTTTTGTTTGAGGACAAACATGACACAAACCTTCCCAATTGTTAGAAAGTCCACTGTTTAATGTTTGTGTGTATGCTTCACTGATGAGAGTATTTGGTGAACATTGTTTTGTCCTACTATTTTCGGCGGTTCTTGAACTCACCATAGTGTGGACTGTGTGACGCAACAGTTTGTTTACATGTAAACTTTTCCACTCCTTCTTTGTCTCATTTTGTCCACCAAAAGTTGTATGCTGTGCGTGACTTCACAAAGGTGAGCTTAGTTGATGTTATTGAGTTGTTGGAGTGCTAATCAGGCATATTTGGTCAGTGCATGACTGCAAGCTAATCAATGCTAACATGCTATTTAGGTTAGCTGTATGTACATATTGCATCATTATGCCTCGTTTGTAGGTATATTTGAGCTCATTTAATATCCTTTACTTTTATCCTCTTTGTATGTAATTTAGTTTTGCATGTCTCATGACACATTATCTGTATGTAATAGTGGCTGCATTTCTGATAGTTGTTTGTGTGCCATGTTGTTCCAGACCACAGCAAACATTACCTAGCTTGCCAGAGAATGTAATAAATCCATTAGATGAAGACAGCCTGCCGTTATCTATACCTTTGGCCATACAAAGCCAGTAATTTCCAGGCGTTATCTCACCTTCTGAGTAGCCTCTCGTTTACTAATGGTTTATAATGTTGTAAAAATATGTAGAATAAATATTAAATTTCAACATTTCTTCAAGAAAGATTTGCTTCAGCCTGCGACACATAGCCATTTTGATAGTGGGCTATTATAGCTAATATAGACACTTACGTCATGTGTTGCGTTCATTATAAGACTTACAGTATATAAGGCTTTTCATTTTTTGCGACTCCAGACTGATTTGTATTTTGTATTTTTGGTCCAATATGGCTCTTTCAATATTTTGGGTTGCCGACCCCTAACTTAGGCCTACTATGCAACTGTATTTTAATGTTGGTCATTATGGTGGTATTTGGAGTGTTTTATCCATCATTTTTTTCTTCCGTTCACTACTTTTGTTTTACCTCTCTTTTTGAAATGTAGCTGTTCTGTGCTTTTTGTGTTGCGATGTGTGTAAATTGCCGCACTTTATTCTGTGTATTTGTTTGAGGCTAGCAGTTAGCCCTTGCATTAGATGCCCCAAACAAGTAGCTGTGAATAGGGGAAGTATTTATTTATATATTGTTTTCCTTCTTTTCACTACTTTTGTTTTAACTCTCTTTTTGAAATGCAGCTGTTCTGTGCTTTTTGTGTTGCGATGTGTATAAATTGCCGCACGTCTTCATGTTACATTTATTCTGTGTATGTGTTTGAGGCTAGCCATTAGCACTTGGAGTATATGCCCAACTGTGAATAGGGGAAGTATGATGATAACCACAGAACAGGAAATAGCAACAAAACATTATTGAGTTTGCTCAATGCACGTGCTGAAGAAGCAGTCGACTTCCACAGTAAACAAACATGGATTATTGCATTTCTGCTTGTCCGACATTTTCACTGTATTTATTTATAATTGTTTTTCCTTCTTTTCACTGCTTTTGTTTTACCTTTCTTTCTGAAATGCAGCTGTTCTGTGCTTTTTGTGGTGCGATGTGTATAAATTGCCGTACGTATTCATGCTACATTTATTCTGTGTATGTGTTTGAGGCTAGCCATTAGCACTTGGAGTATATGCCCAACTGTGAATAGGGGACGTATGATGATAACCACAGAACAGGAAATAGCAACAAAAACATTATTGAGTTTGCTCAATGCACGTGCTGAAGAAGCAGTCGACTTCCACAGTAAACAAACATGGATTATTGCATTTCTGCTTGTCCGAGATTTTCACTGTATTTATTTATATATATTTTTTCCTTCTGTTCACTACTTTTGTTTTACCTCTCTTTTTGAAATGCAGCTGTTCTGTGCTTTTTGTGTTGCGATGTGTATAAATTGTCGCACGTCTTCATGTTACATTTATTCTGTGTATGTGTTTGATGCTAGCCATTAGCACTTGGAGTATATGCCCAACTGTGAATAGGGGAAGTATGATGATAACCACAGAACAGGAAATAGCAACAAAAACATTATTGAGTTTGCTCAATGCACGTGCTGAAGAAGCAGTCGACTTTCACAGTAAACAAACATGGATTATTGCATTTCTGCTTGTCCGACATTTTCACTGTATTTATTTATATTTTTTTTCCTTCTTTTCACTACTTTTGTTTTACCTCTCTTTTTGAAATGCAGCTGTTCTGTGCTTTTTGTGTTGCGATGTGTATAAATTGCCGCACGTCTTCATGTTACATTTATTCTGTGTATGTTTTTGAGGCTAGCTGTTAGCACTTGGAGTATATGCCCAACTGTGAATAGGGGACGTATGATGATAACCACAGAACAGGAAATAGCAACAAAAACATTATTGAGTTTGCTCAATGCACGTGCTGAAGAAGCAGTCGACTTCCACAGTAAACAAACATGGATTATTGCATTTCTGCTTGTCCGACATTTTCACTGTATTTATTTATTATTTGTTTTTCCTTCTTTTCACTACTTTTGTTTTACCTCTCTTTTTGAAATGCAGCTGTTCTGTGCTTTTTGCGTTGCGATGTGTATAAATTGTCGCACCTCTTCATGTTACATTTATTCTGTGTATGTGTTTGAGGCTAGCAGTTAGCACTTGGAGTATATGCCCAACTGTGAATAGGGGACGTATGATGATAACCACAGAACAGGAAATAGCAACAAAAACATTATTGAGTTTGCTCAATGCACGTGCTGAAGAAGCAGTCGACTTCCACAGTAAACAAACATGGATTATTGCATTTCTGCTTGTCCGACATTTTCACTGTATTTATTTATAAAATGTTTTCCTTCTTTTCACTACTTTTGTTTTACCTCTCTTTTTGAAATGCAGCTGTTCTGTGCTTTTTGTGTTGCGATGTGTATAAATTGCCGCACGTCTTCATGTTACATTTATTCTGTGTATGTGTTTGAGGCTAGCCGTTAGCACTTGGAGTATATGCCCAACTGTGAATAGGGGAAGTATGATGATAACCACAGAACAGAAAATAGCAACAAAAACAGTATTACGTGATGTTTACCTTTTTTTTTTTTTAAGTCTAAACATGGGGGGAATTTTGCCTATCGTTCACAATCATTACGAGAGACAAGAACACACGTCTTTTTTAGTATTTGGAGTGTTTTCTGAGGTGGTACTGGGAGAACAAAGTTTGAGAACCACTGAGTTACATAATGGAAATAGCCACACACCGCAGGGGGAAAAAACAGGGTAATTTGGCAGGGACAGAAAGACAGAAATGTATTCCAAAAAGCCTTAAAATTAGTCACACAGGTGACGTTTGTGATTAAAGCCACATCTATGCATTAAATACACAAATGGCTACTTGTTGCTTGGCGCAGAAAAGGGTCAGTGAGATTTGGCAGGAGCAGGGAGTCACTCAGAAGACTATTACTAAAATCCCCACACTTACGGTACTTATAAGCATGAGGTTTGTAATGACGATAATAGCAAAAAATAATAAAATAATCAGCGCCGCTGCTGTGTATTAAATATTTAACACATGTCATAAGCCACAGGTGTCAAACTCAAGGCCTGGGGGCCAGATCTAGATTGTATGTGGCCCGCCAAAGCCTGGGAAAAATGTGTTAATAAAATACTTTGGGGTGCCATGTCATCTGCTGGTGTCGGTCCATTCTGTTTCCTGAGATCCAGGGTCAACGCAGCCGTCTACCAGCAAGTTTTAGAGCACTTCATGCTTCCTGCTGCTGACCTGCTCTATGGAGATGGAGATTTCAAGTTCCAACAGGACTTGGCGCCTGCACACAGCGCAAAATCTACCCGTGCCTGGTTTACGGACCATGGTATTTCTGTTCTAAATTGGCCCGCCAACTCCCCTGACCTTAGCCCCATAGAAAATCTGTGGGGTATTGTGAAAAGGAAGATGCAGAATGCCAGACCCAAAAACGCAGAAGAGTTGAAGGCCACTATCAGAGCAACCTGGGCTCTCATAACACCTGAGCAGTGCCAGAAACTCATCGACTCCATGCCACGCCGCATTAACGCAGTAATTGAGGCAAAAGGAGCTCCAACCAAGTATTGAGTATTGTACATGCTCATATTTTTCATTTTCATACTTTTCAGTTGGCCAGCATTTCTAAAAATCCCTTTTTTGTATTAGCCTTAAGTAATATTCTAATTTTGTGACACACGGAATTTTGGATTTTCATTTGTTGCCACTTCAAATCATCAAAATTAAATGAAATAAACATTTGAATGCATCAGTCTGTGTGCAATGAATAAATATAATGTACAAGTTACACCTTTTGAATGCAATTACTGAAATAAATCAAGTTTTTCAAAATATTCTAATTTACTGGCTTTTACCTGTATATATTGTTGTAATAACATTACATTATTATATCATGTATTACAGAAATATGTTAGTGAAGATAACATTAGTTTGTACGTGAAAAAATCTAATAATCGAGTGAATAGGCAAGACTATGTCTCCTGGGATCCCCCGGGAGCATACTTGCCAACCCTCCCGAATTTTCCGGGAGACTCCCGAATTTGAAATTCGGGAGACTCCCGAATTTCAGTACCATTCTCCCCAATTTCTCCCAATTTCCAGCCGGACTTAAGGCACGCCCCCTCCAGGTCCGTGCGGACCTGAGTGAGGACAGCCTGTCGTCACGTACGCTTGTCCTTCATATAAACAGCGTGCCGGCCCAGTCACGTTATAACATCTACGGCTTTTGGCGAGTGCACAACTGCACGCACAACAAGAAGGAGACGAAGAAGACACAATCATGGCGACGACGAGTGACAGAGAATAGAACGAGGATGGACAATTCAACCCTAAACTCACTCCTTTCCTGCAAATTACATTTCACAGATGCTGCCTGTAATGGAGTGATCTAAGTTGTTTGTTGCCATCTCCTGGTGAATGTTGGGTGTAGTGTTGTTCTGTGGTTACTTTTTGGTTGGCCAACGGTTTACGTTGTATTGCGCACCCTGACGGCAAGTGTGGGAGTCGGTTCTGAAGTATGAAGTAAAGAGATGTAACTTCGTCACCTCGCCTGGTTATTGACTCCAACCCAGAATATTACACTGCCCATGCCTATGCTCCTTAAAAGGCTGTGCTACTGGCTGCAAAGCATTGCACTTTCAAATACAACAATGAGTAGAGGAGTGTTATGTGTGTGTATATGTGTAAATAAATGAACACTGAAATTCAAGTATTTATTTTATTTATATGTATACATATATATATATATATATATATATATATATATATATATATATATATATATATATATATATATATATATATATATATATATATATATATATATATATATATATATATATATATATATGTTAGGGATGTCCCGATCCGATATTTGGATCGGATCGGCCGCCGGTATTTGCCAAAAAATGCGTATCGGCAAGGCATGGGAAAATGCCGATCCAGATCCAGTTTAAAAAAAAACTCCGGTCCGTGTTTTCCAACGCACAGATTCAAATAATACATTCCACTTTTCTGCTGCTCCCTATTTCCGTTCCGCATTTTCCAGCACACCTTCAACACATCCACAGGTCTGTGGATTCTCACGCAGTTGCTTTTAGCTGCTGGCATTACACGACAGGCTCTTCTCACTCCTTCTTCTGTCTCCTTCTCACAGACAGCAAGAGCAACTTCTTACACACGTCACATACTGTCACGTCATACGTCACATACGTATACGTCATACGTCACATACTGTCACGTCATACATCACATACGTATACGTCCTCTCCCCGCAGAGAGGTAGCAGAATGGCTAACGTTAGCTGTGATGCTAGCGCAGCCGCTAAGGTGCGCGCCTGCTCAAACGTCCTCTGCGCACGGCAAATCTTTGCCACGCACAAAATCAAATAAAAAAATAAGCGCATAACAATTTTCGACACACGGACACGACAGAGAAAACAGTTTTCGTCATCATTGTTCAAATATTGCAATGTCTGTCGAGACGCTTATCTTCATTCGATGCCACATGTCCACACCATCAAAATACAAGGCAAAAATTTCCACATCAACACCGTCTGAAAAAATTAGTGATTTTTTTAGTTGTGATTTCCTTCTCTGCATGAAAGTTTAAAAGTAGCATATATTAATGCAGTATGAAGAAGAATGTTTTAATGTAGACATGCAAGCCTTGAAAGAACATTTTGAAAATCAAGACTACATTTCCTGCAAATGGGTGCATTTCTACCCTATATTTTAACTTTAGATTTATTCTCATATCAAAGTCTTTTGGCTGTCTTTTTGACACTTACAACCGGCGCCCCCCTCCACACCCTGGATTATAAATAATGTAAATAATTCAATGTGATTATCTTGTGTGATGACTGTATTATGATGATAGTATATATCTGATAGTATATATCTGTATCATGAATCAATTTAAGTGGACCCCGACTTAAACAAGTTGAAAAACTTATTGGGGTGTTACCATTTAGTGGTCAATTGTACGGAATATGTACTTCACTGTGCAACCTACTAATAAAAGTCTCAATCAATCAATCAAAACACATAGAATCATCATACTGCTGTGATTATATGCATCAAGTGTTCATTCAAGGCTAAGGCAAAATATGGAGATATATATCGTGTATTGCAATATGGCCTTAAAATATCGCAATATTAAAAAAAGGCCATATCGCCCAAACCTAGTTCAATGATGCCATTTCTGTTTGTCATGTATAATTTTGTCTATTTTGTGTTTATCCTTGAATAAACAGGTCAGTTTCTTGTTACCAACCATTGTGTATTATTCAAACTCCCCTAATTCAGCGGGCTAGTTGTTATCAAGAGTACTAAAACCCTTTTCAACATGATTCTGACAACTAAGTAGGCTAAATAACTTTAAACTTTAATACATGCTCGGATAGGTCAGTATCGGTCAGTATCGGTATCGGTCAGTATCGGTATCGGATCGGAAGTGCAAAAACAATATCGGTATCGGATCGGAAGTGCAAAAACCTGGATCGGGACATCCCTAATATATATATATAAAGAAATACTTGAATATTTCAGTGAATTCTAGCTATAAATTGACTCCTCCCCCCAAACACCCCCCTCCCCAATCTCCCGAATTTGGAGGTCTCAAGGTTGGCAAGTATGCCCGGGAAGATGGGGACAAAGTGGCCGGGGAGAAGGAAGTCTGGGCTCAGATAAGCGGAAGAAGATGGATGGATGAGTGAATAGGCAATGGTGTAATAATATGAGGTGATTCCTCGTACACATTTATATCAATCCTGTCAATATATATATATATATATATATATCAATCAATCAATCAATGTTTATTTATATAGCCCTAAATCACAAGTGTCTCAAAGGGCTGCACAAGCCACAACGACATCCTCGGTACAAAGCCCATATAAGGGCAAGGAAAAACTCACCCCAGTGGGATATATATATATATATATATATATATATATATATATATATATATATATATATATATATATATTTCTTTTTTTTTTTTTTTTTTCTTTTTTTTTTTAAATCAGATCAATTAGAATTTTGATTAATCATAGGTTATTGCCCGCATGCATAATTTTACTTAATTTTAAAATGATTATAAGGGTGGGACTTAAAGCATTTAAGTCCCATCTTAAAACTCATTTGTATACTCTAGCCTTTAAATAGCCTTCCCCCCTTTTAGACTAGTTGATCTGCCGTCTCTTTTCTGCTCTGCCCCCTCTTCCCCACTCATCTGTGCATCAGTTAATGACGTCTCTGCGCTGCTAACTGGTCTCCACTCATAATGATCCCCCGCTGGCCCCACTATGGACTGGACTCTCACACTATTAACTAGATCCACATCTGCGGTCCCCTCCAAGGTTTCTCATTGTCATCCCATTGGGTTGACTTTTTCCTTGCCCTGATGTGGGATCTGAGCCGAGGATGTCGTTGTGGCTTGTGCAGCCCTTTGAGACACTCGTGATTTAGGGCTATATAAGTAAACATTGATTGATTGATTTAAAAAAAGCGGCCTGAAGTTAAAGTTAAAGTACCAATGATTGTCACACACACACTAGGTGGGGTGAAATGTGTCCTCTGCATTTGACCCACCACCTTGTTCACCCCCTGGGAGGTGAGGGGAGTAGTGAGCAGCAGCGGTGGCCATGCCCGGGAATCATTTTTGGTGATTTAACCCCCAATTCCAACCCTTGATGCTGAGTGTCAAGCAGGGAGGTAATGGCTCCCATTTTTTATAGTCTTTGGTATGACTCGGCCGGGGTTTGAACTCACAGCCTACCCATCTCAGGGTGGACACTCTAACCACTAGGCCACTGAGTAGGTCAGGGCAGCCCTGTCATAAGCACATTTAAAAAAAAAAAAAAAAAAAAAAAAAAAAAGCTCTATACAATATCAGCAAGATCTGCCCACGAATGTGGAGTCATCACTTGGACTCCCACTCCCAAACATTCCCAACATGAGTCATACAAACAAAACAAAACATCCGCAGCAACGTTTGTTTGCCCACCAGTGGGCATTGACACGGTATTTATTAGGGCTGTCAATCTTTGGGTGTCCCACGATTCGATTCAAAAATTATTATTTTTTCAATTCAACACAATTCTCGATTAAAAAACGATATTTCCCCGATTCAAAAGGATTCTCTATTCATTCAATACATAGGATTTCAGCAGGATCTACCCCAGTCTGCTGACATGCAAGCAGGGTAGTAGATTTTTGTAAAAAGCTTTTATAATTGTAAAGGACAATGTTTTATCAACTGATTGCAATAATGTACATTTGTTTTAACTATTAAATGAACCAAAAATATGACTTATTTTATCTTTGTGAAAATATTGGACACAGTGTGTTGTCAAGCTTATGAGATGCGATGCAAGTGTAAGCCACTGTGACACTATTGTTCTTTTTTTGTATTTTTTTATAAATGTCTAATGATAATGTCAATGAGGGATTTTTAATCACTGCTATGTTGAAATTGTAACTAATATTGATACTGTTGTTGATAATATTCATTTTTGTTTCACTACTTTTGGATTGTTCTGTGTCGTGTTTGTGTCTCCTCTCAATTGCTCTGTTTATTGCAGTTCTGAGTGTTGCTGGGTCGGGTTTGGTTTTGAATAGAGATGGCAAGCCGATATTATCAGCCGATAAATGCTTTAAAATGTAATATCGGAAATTATCGGTATCGTTTTTTTATTATCGGTATCGTTTTTTTTTGTTTTTTAATTAAATCAACATAAAAAACACAAGATACACTTACAATTAGTGCACCAACCCAAAAAACCTCCCTCACCCATTTACACTCATTCACACAAAAGGGTTGTTTCTTTCTGTTATTAATAATCTGGTTCCTACATTATATATCAATATATATCAATACAGTCTGCAAGGGATTATCAAGTACCTCGGAGTCTTGTTCACGAGTGAGGGAAGAGTGGATCGTGAGATCGGTGCGGCGTCTTCAGTAATGCGGACGCTGTATCGATCCGTTGTGGTGAAGAAGGAGCTGAGCCGGAAGGCAAAGCTCTCGATT
>NC_084548.2:5912500-5935000 GCF_033978685.3 Nerophis lumbriciformis
GAGATACATGTCTAGAAAAAAGAAAACAATTATAAACATTTAAAAAAAAATTATAACTTCATAAAAACTTTCTCGAGCGCACGAGAAACTTTTTATAAAGTTATAAAATAAAATGTAAAAAATGTTATAATTATAAAAAAAAATTTTTTTAGACATGTATCTTGTGCGCAAGAGAAAGTTTCTCGTGCGCACGTGATACTTGTCTAAAAAAATTTTTTTTTTTTAATTTATTTTATTTTATTTTATTTTTTTAGACATGTATCTCATGCGCACGAGATACATGTCTAGAAAAAATAAAACAATTATAAACATTTTTTAAATTTTTTTTATAACTTTATAAAAACTTTCTCGAGCGCACGAGAAACTTTTTATAAAGTTATAAAATAAAATTAAAAAAATGTTATAATTATAAAAAAAAAAATTTTTAGACATGTATCTTGTGCGCAAGAGAACGTTTCTCGTGCGCACGTGATACTTGTCTAAAAAAAAATTTAAAAAAACATTTATAATTTTTTTTATTTTATTTTTTTAGACATGTATCTCATGCGCACGAGATACATGTCTAGAAAAAAGAAAACAATTATAAACATTTTTTTTTTAGTTTTTATAACTTTATAAAAACTTTCTCGAGCGCACGAGAAACTTTTTATAAAGTTATAAAAGAAAATTTAAAAAATATTATAATTATAAAAAAAAAAAATTTTAGACATGTATCTTGTGCGCAAGAGAAAGTTTCTCGTGCGCACGTGATACTTGTCTAAAAAAATTTTTTTTTAAACATTTATAATTTTTTTTTTTTTTTTTTTTAGACATGTATCTCATGCGCACGAGATACATGTCTAGAAAAAAGAAAACAATTATAAACATTTTTTAATTTTTTTTTATAACTTTATAAAAACTTTCTCGAGCGCACGAGAAACTTTTTATAAAGTTATAAAATAACATTTAAAAAACGTTATAATTATAAAAAAAAATTTTTTAGACATGTATCTTGTGCGCAAGAGAACGTTTCTCGTGCGCACGTGATACTTGTCTAAAAAAAATTTAAAAAAAACATTTATAATTTTTTATTTTTTATTTTTTTAGACATGTATCTCATGTGCACGAGATACATGTCTAGAAAAAAGAAAACAATTATAAACATTTTTTTAAATTTTTTTATAACTTTATAAAAACTTTCTCGAGCGCACGAGAAACTTTTTATAAAGTTATAAAAGAAAATTTAAAAAATATTATAATTATAAAAAAAAAAAATTTTAGACATGTATCTTGTGCGCAAGAGAAAGTTTCTCGTGCGCACGTGATACTTGTCTAAAAAAATTTTTTTTTTTTAATTTATTTTATTTTATTTTATTTTTTTAGACATGTATCTCATGCGCACGAGATACATGTCTAGAAAAAATAAAACAATTATAAACATTTTTTAAATTTTTTTTATAACTTTATAAAAACTTTCTCGAGCGCACGAGAAACTTTTTATAAAGTTATAAAATAAAATTAAAAAAATGTTATAATTATAAAAAAAAAAATTTTTAGACATGTATCTTGTGCGCAAGAGAACGTTTCTCGTGCGCACGTGATACTTGTCTAAAAAAAAATTTAAAAAAACATTTATAATTTTTTTTATTTTATTTTTTTAGACATGTATCTCATGCGCACGAGATACATGTCTAGAAAAAAGAAAACAATTATAAACATTTTTTTTTTAGTTTTTATAACTTTATAAAAACTTTCTCGAGCGCACGAGAAACTTTTTATAAAGTTATAAAAGAAAATTTAAAAAATATAATTATAAAAAAAAAAAATTTTAGACATGTATCTTGTGCGCAAGAGAAAGTTTCTCGTGCGCACGTGATACTTGTCTAAAAAAATTTTTTTTTAAACATTTATAATTTTTTTTTTTTTTTTTTTTAGACATGTATCTCATGCGCACGAGATACATGTCTAGAAAAAAGAAAACAATTATAAACATTTTTTAATTTTTTTTTATAACTTTATAAAAACTTTCTCGAGCGCACGAGAAACTTTTTATAAAGTTATAAAATAACATTTAAAAAACGTTATAATTATAAAAAAAAATTTTTTAGACATGTATCTTGTGCGCAAGAGAACGTTTCTCGTGCGCACGTGATACTTGTCTAAAAAAAATTTAAAAAAAACATTTATAATTTTTTATTTTTTATTTTTTTAGACATGTATCTCATGTGCACGAGATACATGTCTAGAAAAAAGAAAACAATTATAAACATTTTTTTAAATTTTTTTATAACTTTATAAAAACTTTCTCGAGCGCACGAGAAACTTTTTATAAAGTTATAAAAGAAAATTTAAAAAATATTATAATTATAAAAAAAAAAAATTTTAGACATGTATCTTGTGCGCAAGAGAAAGTTTCTCGTGCGCACGTGATACTTGTCTAAAAAATTTTTTTTTTAAACATTTATAATTTTTTTTTTTTTTTTTTTTAGACATGTATCTCATGCGCACGAGATACATGTCTAGAAAAAAGAAAACAATTATAAACATTTTTTAATTTTTTTTTATAACTTTATAAAAACTTTCTCGAGCGCACGAGAAACTTTTTATAAAGTTATAAAATAACATTTAAAAAACGTTATAATTATAAAAAAAAATTTTTTAGACATGTATCTTGTGCGCAAGAGAACGTTTCTCGTGCGCACGTGATACTTGTCTAAAAAAAATTTAAAAAAAACATTTATAATTTTTTATTTTTTATTTTTTTAGACATGTATCTCATGTGCACGAGATACATGTCTAGAAAAAAGAAAACAATTATAAACATTTTTTTAAATTTTTTTATAACTTTATAAAAACTTTCTCGAGCGCACGAGAAACTTTTTATAAAGTTATAAAAGAAAATTTAAAAAATATTATAATTATAAAAAAAAAAAATTTTAGACATGTATCTTGTGCGCAAGAGAAAGTTTCTCGTGCGCACGTGATACTTGTCTAAAAAAATTTTTTTTTAAACATTTATAATTTTTTTTTTTTTTTTTTTTAGACATGTATCTCATGCGCACGAGATACATGTCTAGAAAAAAGAAAACAATTATAAACATTTTTTAATTTTTTTTTATAACTTTATAAAAACTTTCTCGAGCGCACGAGAAACTTTTTATAAAGTTATAAAATAACATTTAAAAAACGTTATAATTATAAAAAAAAATTTTTTAGACATGTATCTTGTGCGCAAGAGAACGTTTCTCGTGCGCACGTGATACTTGTCTAAAAAAAATTTAAAAAAAACATTTATAATTTTTTATTTTTTATTTTTTTAGACATGTATCTCATGTGCACGAGATACATGTCTAGAAAAAAGAAAACAATTATAAACATTTTTTTAAATTTTTTTATAACTTTATAAAAACTTTCTCGAGCGCACGAGAAACTTTTTATAAAGTTATAAAATAAAATTTAAATAATTTTATAATTATAAAAAAAAAAATTTTTAGACATGTATCTTGTGCGCAAGAGAAAGTTTCTTGTGCGCACGTGATACTTGTCTAAAAAATTTAAAAAAAAAACATTTATAATTTTTTTAATTTAATTTATTTAGACATGTATCTCATGCGCACGAGATACATGTCTAGAAAAAAGACAAAAATCATAAACATTTTTTAATTTTTTTTTATAACTTTATAAAAAGTTTCTCGTGCGCACGAGATACATGTCTAAAAAATAAATAAATAAATAAATAAATTATAAAATAATATTCCCCCATGTCCCTTTAGGGGCTCCGTATGAATATTATCAACAACAGTATCAATATTAGTAACAATTTCAACATAGCAGTGATAAAAAATCCCTCATTAACATTATCATTAGACATTTATAAAAACAATTATAATAATAATAACAATAGTGTCACAGTGGCTTACACATTGCATCACATCTCATAAGCTTGACAACACACTGTGTCCAATATTTTCACAAAGATAAAATAAATCATATTTTTGGTTCATTTAATAGTTAAAACAAATTTACATTATTGCAATCAGTTGATAAAACATTGTCTTTTACAATTATAAAAGCTTTTTACAAAACTCTACTACTCTGCTTGCATGTCCAAATTTCTTTAACCCAATGCGGCCCCCGAGTCAAAATGTTTGGGGACCCCTGATCTATATAGTGCAAAATTCAGGAAAATTAAAAACAAAATAACAGATATGTAAGTTGACTAACGTACAGTGTTTGAGAGTTTTACATTTTGATTAAATCAAAACAAATATAAAGTTGACAATTTGATTCAATATTTTTAATCTAAAAACATGTATTTAAATACATATATATTTTTAGTGTTTTTAAACAATACACTTTTTATTCAGATTAATCACACTTTTGTATCGTAATTAAATCACCATCAATTGCAGCCTATTATTTGCTAGTATAATTACGCCAAAAAGACGCCAATATTTGGACACGAATACAATTTTAATGTGAGTATATCATACACAGTAACATTCTTCTATTGTTTTACTTGAATATACATAATGTGCATGCCCAAAAACATGCGAACAGTATTTATAGTATATATCGTTTTTAGTTCAAATACATTGAAATATTTTAGTTCATCATTTTTATACACACACTTTAGTTCAAAGTTTATATCATTTAGTTTATTTTTAATTACATGTTATTTTATTTAAGCCATTTAAATTATATATTTTTTAATAATCAATCAATCAAAATGTATTTATAGAGTCGTTAATCACAAGATGTTCAAAGTTTCCATCATTTTTGTTAATGTATAGTTTTTTAATAGGAGGGGTGTAAAGTGACAGAATAGTGGCTGATTTAAGATGCCACGGCTATGGAGTGCAGTTCACCACCAGATGCCAGCAGATGGCACTGTTTCTCCTATAGTGTGCTTTTTATAGCTAATACAGAGCAGAATGTTCCTTGTGGTGCTGTTTATGTTGTCATTCCCTTATTCTCCAACTGTGGTATGGCTCCATCTAGTGTGGAAATGTGTACTGCATATGGAGTAATTTTACAGTGGTCCAAATTATTAAATATACAAAACCCAAAACCAATGAAGTTGTCGCGTTGTGTAAATGGTAAATAAAAACAGAATAAAATGATTTGCAAATCCTTTTCAACCTATATTCAATTGAATAGACTGCATATTCCTTGGCAAGAGAGAAGACCGGAGAATACTGCCTTCAGAACGGAGAGGAAGATGAGGCTTCATTTGCTTGTATTGTGCAAAACCCAAAACCAGCGGCGTTTCTGGGTGTTGTTGATAAATGGCTTTCGCTTTGCATAGTAGAGTTTTAACTTGCACTTACAGATGTAGCGAATAACTGCAGTTGCTGACAGTGGCTTTCTGACGTGTTCCTGAGCCCATGTGGCGATATCCTTTACACACGGATGTCGGCTTTTGACGCAGTACCGCCAGAGAGATCCAAGGTCACGGGCATTCAATGTTACGTGCAGTGATTTCTCCAGATTTTCTGAACCTTTTGATGATATTACAGACCTTAGATGGTGAAATCCCTAAATTCACCTGTGGGATGTTCCAAATAAGTGTTTGATGAGCATTCCTCAACTTTCTCAGTCTTTTTTGTGCCAGCCCTTTTTTGAAACATGTTGCAGGCATCAAATTCCAAATGAGCTAATATTTGCAAAAAAAAGATAGATAAGCTCGGGCTCAGCGAAGCCGGCGGCGTTTCTGGGTGTTGTTGATAAATGACTTTCGCTTTGTATAGTAGAGTTTTAACTTGCACTTACAGATGTAGCGAATAACTGTAGTTACTGACAGTGGTTTTCTGAAGTGTTCCGGAGCCCATTTGGTGATATCCTTTACACACTGATGTCGGTTTTTGATGCAGTACAGCCTGAGGGATCGAAGGTCACGGGCATGTAATGTTGGTTTTCAGCCTTGCCGCTTACGTGCAGTGATTTCTCCAGATTTTCTGAACTCCTTTGATGATATTACGGACCGTAGATGGTGAAATCCCTAAATTCCTTGCAATAGCTGGTTGAGAAAGGTTTTTCTTAAACTGTTCGACAATTTGCTCACACATTTGTTGACAAAGTGGTCACCCTCGCCCCATCCTTGTTTGTGATTGACTGAGCATTTCATGGAAGCTGTTTTTACACCCAATCATGGCACCCACCTGTTCCCAATTTGCCTGTTCACCTGTGGGATGTTCCAAATAAGTGTTTGATGAGCATTCCTCAACTTTATCAGTCTTTTTTGCCACTTATGCCAGTTTTTTTGAAACATGTTACAAATTCCAAATGAGCTAATATTTGCAAAAAATAAAGTTTTCCAGTTCAAACATTAAGTATCTTGTCTTTGCAGTCTATTCAGTTGAATATAAGTTGAAAAGGATTTGCAAATCATTGTATTCTGTTTTTATTTACCATTTACACAACGTGACAACTTCACTGGTTTTGGAGTTTGTACTTGCTAAATAAAACATCTGCCTTGTTTTTAATGAATACTTGAGCTAATTACGCTACTTTATTTTCACGTTGGCCATTATACTGGTATTTGGAGAGTCAAGTGTTTTCTGAGGCGGTTTTTGGTGGACAATGTTTAGAGCAGTGGTTCTTAACCTGGGTTCGATGGAACCCTAGGGGTTCGGTGAGTCGGGCTCAGGGGTTCGGCGGAGGTCAAGACACACCCGACTCATCGTGTAAATAAAAACTTCTCCCTATCGGCGTATTACGGATACGGCAACAGCAGAAGTCAGACTGATTTGCAGGTGTGTAATTTGTTGTGAGTTGTGTTGGTTTTGTTCTTTGAACAAGGTGATGTTCATGCACGCTTCATTTTGTGCACCAGTAAAAAAACATGGTAACACTTTAGTATGGGGAACATATTCACCATTAATTAGTTGCTTATTAACATGCAAATTAGTAACATATTGGCTCTTAACTCGTCATTATTAAGTACTTATTAATGCCTTATTCGGCATGGCCTTATTATAACCCTAACCCTCTAACCCTGGCCCTAACCCTAACCCAGTGGTTCTTAACCTTGTTGGAGGTACCGAACCCCACCAGTTTCATATGCGCATTCACCGAACCCTTCTTTGGTGAAAAATAAAATGTTTTTTTTTTCAAATTCAAGACGAAGTTATATGTTTTTGGTAACACTTTAGTATGGGGAACATATTCTAAGTAACAAAGAATTAATTTAGAGTTATTTGGTTAGAGTTAGGGTTAGGGTTGGGGCCAGGGTTAGATGATTAGGGTTATAATAAGGCTGTGTTGCCGCACCAGAACTATTTAACTGTGTCATCGACCACCTGATGTCCAGAGTCTGTGTGCGAGTCCCCGGGGTGTCACTTGGAAACTACACCCTAAAGGACCTCGAATACGCCAATGACACCACCCTGTTCAGTGAGACCGCTGACCAGCTCAGGGAGGCCCTCGGTGTGTTTGATGAGGAGACCAAACAGCTCGGCCTGAAAATCAGCTGGTCCAAAACCGAACTCATGCATATCGGCGATGGACCAGACCCACCACCCTTCTTATTTGAGGATACCCCTGTCCACTTTGTCCCTACCATCAGATACCTCGGCTCGACAGTCACCAACACCGGCGACCTCAAATGAGAGGTGGACCGCCGTCGCGCCCTTGCAGCCTCCGTCATGCAGTCCCTGTGGAGACCGTTGTGGCGACACCGGCACATATCTCGGGACACCAAGTTGAGGGTCTACAATTCCTCTGTCATCTCTGTCCTTCTGTACGGCTCGGAAACATGGCCGCTGAATAACATCCTAGCGGCCAGGCTAGATGGCTTTGATTCCAGAGCCCTCAGGAGGATAGAAGGCATCACGTGGAGCCAGCATGTCACCAACAAGACCCTAAGAGAGCTAACCCAACAGCTCCCAGCCTCTCGCCTCGCAGCAATGCGGCGAGTGCGCTGGTATGGCCATGTCATCCGCCTGCCGGGGGAACACCCCACGCGCAAAATCCTGGACTTCAACCCGCAGCGAGCTGGCTGGAGACGCCCTAGAGGCGCCCCCAGGACTCGCTGGCTGGATGTATTAGCCCAGGACCTTAAGGCCTGCAATGTGACTATGGCACAAGCTCAACACCTTGCCCACAACAGACCCAGATGGAGAGACCTGGTTGCTATGGTCGGCTCTACGCGCCCTGAAGTGCAAGAGGACTAAGTAAGTAAGTAAGTTATAATAAGGCCATGCCGAATAAGTCATTAATAAGTACTTAATAATGACTAGTTAAGAGCCAATATGTTACTAATTTGCATGTTAATAAGCAATTAATTAATGGTGAATATGTTCCCCATACTAAAGTGTTACCATGTTTTATTACTGGTGCACAAAATGAAGCGTGCATGAACATCACCTTGTTCAAAGAACAAAACCAACACAGTGCATAAACTCAAAACAAATTACACACCTGCAAATCAGTCTGACTTCTGCTGTTGCCGTATCCGTAATACGCCGATAGGGAGAAGTTTTTATTTACACGATGAGTCGGGTGTGTCTTGACCTCCGCCGAACCCCTGAGCCCGACTCACCGAACCCCTAGGGTTCCATCGAAACCCAGGTTAAGAACCACTGTCCTAACCAAATAACTCTAAATTAAGTCTTTGTTACTTAGAATATGTTCCCCTAGTGTCAAAAAAACTCTAAATTTGTCACACCGCGGTGAGGGAAGTCTTGTCTTGGTTTTTTCTGTCTTGTGATTTACATGTTTTATTTTGAAAAGCAACTCCTCTTGTTTCAGATCACGGGTCCTTCCTCTTGTGTCACCAGTCTGACGTCATTCCTGACCCTTGATTGTTTCCACCTGTTTCCCATTACCCTCATGTTCTTTATAAGCCCATGCCTCCCCTTGTTCTGTGCCAGATTGTCTCGAGCTTTCGTGCCTGTCTTGCGTTCCATGTTCATGTTCATGTCCATGCCTTGCCTTGTCCCACGTCTACGTCCTTGCTTCCAGAATATCCCACGCTGTAATTTTGAATTAACTTTTTTCCTCCCTCAGAGCGACTTTTGTTATTCTACCTTTTTCTACCGCAGTGGTGAGTTATAATTTTTCCTTAAAGATTTTTTCCTCAAAGTATTTTGAGTGATTTTTTGTTTACATTTATTAGAGTAGTTAAGTTTTATAGTCTTTATTTTCTTCCTCCTGTTGGAGCGTTTTTTTGTTAAAAGTTTTTTGATAACAGATACGGTGCTAAGTATATTGTCCTTATTTTTGTATTTCCTCCTTTTGGAGTGATTTTCGGTTTTTCCCTTTTGGAACATTTTGTCGATAACTATTTTTGTATTTCATAGTATTTGAATTTACTCAGCTCTGGAGGCTTAAAGAGTTTTTCAAAATAAAAGCTTTATTTGGAATCACCTCTCTGCATCTGAGTCCCTTCCTTCGTCCAAGCCTGACAAAATTAAGTATTTGTTACTTAGAATATGTTCCCCATACTAAAGTGTTACCAAAAACATATAACTTTGTCTTGAATTTGAAAAAATACACCATTTTATTTTTCACTAAAGAAGGGGTCGGTGAATGCGCATATGAAACTGGTGGGGTTCGGTACCTCCAACAAGGTTAAGAACTAGGGATGTCCGATAATGGCTTTTTGCCGATATCCGATACTCCGATATTGTCCAACTCTTTAATTACCGATACCGATATCAACAGATGTATGCAGTCGTGGAATTAACACATTATTATGCCTAATTTGGACAACCAGGTATGGTGAAGATAAGGTACTTTTTAAAAAAATTAATAAAATAAGATAAATAAATTAAAAACATTTTCTTGAATAAAAAAGAAAGTAAAACAATATAAAAACAGTTACATAGAAACTAGTAATTAATGAAAATGAGTAAAATTAAGTGTTAAAGGTTAGTACTATTAGTGGACCAGCAGCACGCACAATCATGTGTGCTTACGGACTGTATCCCTTGCAGACTGTATTGATATATATTGATATATAATGTAGGAACCACAATATTAATAACAGAAAGAAACAACCCTTTTGTGTGAATGAGTGTAAATGGGGGAGGGAGGTTTTTTGGGTTGGTGCACTAATTGTAAGTGTATCTTGTGTTTTTTATGTTGATTTAATAAAAAAAAAACAATTAAAAAAAAAAAAAAAAAAAAAACGATACCGATAATAAAAAAAACGATACCGATAATTTCCGATATTACATTTTAATGCATTTATCGGCCGTTAATATCGGCCTGCCGACATCCCTATTAAGAACCAATGGTTTAGAACAGTGACGTGCGGTGAGGTTGATGGCTGGTGAGGCACTGACTTCATCACAGTCAGATTTACAAACATATGAACCCTAAAGAGTATCTTATTCACCATTTGATTGGCAGCAGTTAACGGGTTATGTTTAAAAGCTCATACCAGCATTCTTCCCTGCTTGGCACTCAGCGTCAAGGGTTGGAATTGGGGGTTAAATCACCAAAAATTATTCCCGGGCGCGGCGCCGCTGCTGCCCACTGCTCCCCTCACCTCCCAGGGGGTGATCAAGGGTTAGGGTCAAATGCAGAGGACACATTTCATTACACCTAGTGTGTGTGTGACAATCATTGGTACTTTAACTTAACTTTAACTTTACACATACAAACTGTAGCACACAAAAAAGTACATTTAATAAAAAAACGTTATTATGGTCTTACCTTTTTCTTATAAATGAAGTCCATGTGCCGCTGTTGTGCTGGATTAATGCACCCCCTGATGGGAGTGTTATATCAACTAAAGCCCTCACTTCAACTTTCCACGTGCAAGATTGAATCTATTTAAAAAAGTGTAACCGAGGGTTTATAAATGTCGCCTATACTAAATGATTCCCGGGCGCGGCCACCGCTGCTGCCCACTGCTCCCCTCACCTCCCAGGGGGTGATCAAGGGTGATGGGTCAAATGCAGAGAATAATTTCGCCACACCTAGTGTGTGTGTGACAATCATTGGTACTTTAACTTTAACTTTAACTTTACTGTATGAAACTACAAAATAACAAACACGGAGGCTCCAGTTTACACGAGGACCACTTTATTTACCTTCTTTCAAAAACCTCCACTCCACTACAACATGTCATCACTTCCGCTCTTGGCGCCTTCAAAATAAGAGCTCAAGGCATATACTGTATAACAGCGCATAACAGGAACTTAACATCACAAAGAGGAAAGCCCATAAAAATAGGTTACAAAAGTTATTTAATAAGAAGCCAAAAAGTGCAAAAACAATAATGTTCGTGTTGGAGGAGTTGTGAATTAGGTACACCTGCAGACTGCAGGTGTACCTAATGTTGTGGCCCTGCAGTCATTCACAACTCCTCCGACACGAACATTATTGTTTTTGCACTTTTTGGCTTCTTATGAAATAACTTTTTTAAATAGATTCAATCTTGCACGTGGAAAGTTTAAGTGTGGGCTTTAGTTGATATAACAATTCTACGGCGGGGGTGCAGGAGGCGGGATTACTGCGAGCCTCAGCCAGTGCGTCTTTTGCAGCCGTTTTATGATCGCTCAGCACAAGAAATACGTTACACACATACACTTGTTGACAAAATACACTGTACATTATATACCTCAGCTAACTAAACTATGGAAATGTATAATATAGTTCATATAGCAATACGGTCTCACTGCACAGCAGACCAGCAGTTAGCCGAGTCATTGCGCAATCCATGTTGAGGCACTGAGTGGCGTGCCTCAACCGTCTCTTCTCAGTATTTGAACGGCAAATGTGAAAATTCAGCGATTTTGAATAAAAATAATCTAAAACTGGTGAAGTTAAATGGAAAAAAACTTTATAGTATAATCACTGGATACATTTAACAATTTAATAATTTTTCTTTTTACATTTTTTGTCTTACCATAATGGCAGGCGAGGCAACAAATAATGGAATATTACGCATGCATCTGACATGACTAGGAAAAAACAACTTGGGGCAATTAGACCTCAGCTGTGAAGTTCTACCATGAATAAGTCAGGTTGTGTGTGCAATTTGATGTAGCAATTGTCTGATGGGAAGTAGAACTACAGAGTGTACGGCTTGGAGCAGCATCTAGTGGCGGCCATTGGCAACTGCAGGCCTAAAATGGATTGACGTGTGTGCATAATTATGCAGTAGTTACAGGGATGATGGTGGGTAACTGTATATGCCTTCCAATCAGAGAAGAATGTGACTGCAGGTCGGACCATATGCCTAATGCAGTCCATGCTTCTTGCTCATACGCATGGAATGTCCGGATTTTGATTTGGGAAGAGGGGGAGGGCGAGAAGGGGTGTTCTAGGAATGTTCTCCACTTTTTACGGACTGTGAAAGGGGATCAGGGTGGCTCAGAGATGGCTTCACAATGCAAAGGTGACCTAAAAGGTTCAAGAAGGAACATAGTGAGGAGAGGATGACAGGAAACTGCCTTGGAATGAGCTGAGATGGTGGAGGGTCCCGCAAAAGTATGCCATTAACTTGAGTGCGTATGCTACTGTGCATCTTTTAGTTGTTTGTGTATGTCTGCCGTGTCCACATGGGAGACATCATGGAATAATGTCAGAAATGTGAGGAGCAGGAGGAAATGAGGGGAGGAGCGTGCCTGAGGATAGATTGCGTAAGACATTCAGTGTTGATAAGGTGCAGCTGTTAACGAGGAAGGGTCTTCTGCCTCACGTGTTCTTCTTTACAAGTCTTTCCCCCAAACGCGCTCTCTGCACGAGGGTAAAGTCAACCGATCATCAAAAGGGTCAACTCCTCCACAAAGCTATTTTTAAGTCAAAACAGTGGGACATATGCGAGCCTCGAAAGGACCAATTTCTCAAACAAATAGCTGCGAGTAGGGGAAGTATGATGATAACCACAGAAAAAAAAACAAGTATTGAGTTTGCTCACTGCAGGTGCTGAAGGAGCAGTCGTCTTCCACTCTAAAAAGTATTTATTTATATATTTTTCCTTCTGTTCACTACTTTTGTTTTACCTCTCTTTCTGAAATGTAGCTGATCTGTGATTTTTGTGTTGCGATGTGTCGCACGTCTTCATGTTACATTTATTCTGTGTATGTGTTTGAGGCTAGCAGTTAGCACTTGGAGAAGATGCCCCGAACAAGTAGCTGCGAATAGGTGAAGTATGGCGATAACCACAGAACAGGAAATAGCAACAAAAACATTGAGTTTGCTCACTGCAAGTGCTGAAGAAGCAGTCGATTTCCATAGTAAACAAGGCGTGGATTTTTGCATTTCTGCTTGTCCGACATTATCACAATATTTATTTAATTTTTTTTCCTTCTGTTCACTACTTTTGTTTTACCTCTCTTTTTGAAATGTAGCAGTTCTGTGCTTTTTGTGTTGCGATGTGTATAAATTGTCGCAAGTCTTCATGTTACATTTATTCTGTGTATGTATTTGAGGCTAGCAGTTAGCACTTGCAGTAGATGGCCCTAAAAAAATATATGGTCTTTTTTCTGCAACATCAAGGTATATATTGACGCTTACATAGGTCTGGTGATAATGTTCCCCTTTAATGTCAGTTTGAATTCCAAATTTTTAGATTTTTCTACCTGAAACCTGAATTCCAAATTGTGCGAACCCATGAAAGGTTTTACAATAAATTCCCAGCTATTTGCTAACATTCTCATGTTCTGGCTCATCTTCCAGTAAACCAGCACTTAAATATACGCCACCCTTGCTTTTTTTTATTATTAGAAAAAACAACATGAACTTGAAATTTTGATGTTTTATATCCCATTTGTGTCATGGCGGCTCTGTAATTTGCAATGAGCAACAACAACGTTCGGATGGACCAACACTGCGGCCTGCAGCCACAGGCACTCGGGAGAAACCCAGCCGGGGACCGGACTGAGCAGCCATTGGTAAATATAGAGAGCCCACTTCAGACTAGGACACAAGTCGGGACATTCATTCCTCCCTGCCATGTACACTAAAAAGGTGGATTCAACTCCATGGTTTGCTGTGCAGACCACATTCCTGTGGCCTGAAAACAATCATCTTGGACCTAACCCTGGGATGGATTTAGACAGGGTTTTTTTTCCCCTTAGGTTTTATGTGAGAGATGATTTAGGGCAAATGGCGACACATAAACCAAGTTCACCTACAAAACAAACGTTTTCATATTCCAAATGGAAGTTCGTAGTCCAACTGTCCAATGTTTTAAGGGACATTTAACAGTTAACCACTACTAAATTCAACTACAATGGAGTAAAACTACTTTGGTTTGAGATGTACCCGCCCCGTTTTAGTTCTAAAATACGTTTAACCTGATTTATCCTGGTCATGTCACTTGTTGCTAGGCAGAATTCATAAGGTAATTTGTGGCCCATCGTATTTCAATGATGGGCCACTATGTGACGTCACACTCAAAGCAGATGCATTTCCAACGATAAAGTCAAAGAAATCTGCCGCCAGACCCCCATTGAATCTGCCGGAGTGTGTGAGCAATTCAGGGACAAAGGAACTCGGTAGCACGGCAAGCAAGGGCGGCAGTTTGTTCCCGCAGACGAGCGAGCTAAACCCCCTGGATGTCTTGGCTCACACCGTCTCTTATGCCACCAAAGATGATCAAGAGAAGAATATCGACCCTAGCTTCCCTGGCCTGCTGACATCAACTCCAAAACTGGACAGATCAGCTTTCAGGAAAAGAGAGCGGATGAGGGTATGTCTACAGAATATATTAATTGATGAAAATTGGGCTGTCTGCACTCTCAAAGTGCATGTTGTTGCCAAATGTATTTCATATGCTGTAAACCTAGTTCATAGTTGTTAGTTTCCTTTAATGCCAAACAAACACATACCAATCGTTGGTTAGAAGGCGATCGCCGAATTCGGCCTCGCTTTCTCCCGTGTCGCTGGCTGTCGTGTCGTTTTCGTCGGTTTCGCTTGCATACGGTTCAAACCGATATGGCTCAATAGCTTCAGTTTCTTCTTCAATTTCGTTTTCGCTACCTGCCTCCACACTACAACCATCCGTTTCAATACATGCGTAATCTGTTGAATCGCTTAAGCCGCTGAAATCCGAGTCTGAATCCGAGCTAATGTCGCTATAGCTTGCAGTTCTATGCGCCATGTTTGTTTGTGTCGGCTTCACTATGTGACGTCACAGGAAAATGAACGGGTGTATATAACGATGGTTAACATCAGGCACTTTGAAGCTTTTTTTAGGGATATTGCGAGATGGGTAAAATTTAAAAAAAAAACTTCGAAAAATAAAATAAGCCACCGGGAACTGATTTTTAATGGTTTTAACCCTTCTGAAATTGTGATAATGTTCCCCTTTAAAGCTTTCAAAACATAACTAACCAAGCACAGTTTTTTCATCTTTTTACACGTTATTAGAAGTGGTTTACTTCTTTTTACATGTGCGTATAGGGGAGACGTGTCAATGTTATATAAAACAAAGTCAAGAGCCTGAATTTAGCCTCGTAGCCTGCTAGCAATTAGCAACAACAATTTAATTGGATTATGTTGAAAATAAAAATATTTGGTAAAAAAATTGACATTTGAGGATTTAAAAGCAGCATAGTTACTTTAGTTCTTTAAAAAACGTTTTAAAACTTGCAAGACCTATAATAATGTTAAATTGTAACTGAAAATATTCCATACTTTTGATTCCATATAACGTTCCACAGTAATTCTACTCGATTTGAGTTTCCTGATACAGTGTTTAACTTGTTCTTACACATAGGTCCACAATAATGTACACATGCTGGGACCACCTTGACTTCAATAGAATAGAATGGACTTTATTGTCACTATATTTGGATATAACGATATTAAGGACTCCAATTTAAGGTGCGGTAGTGGGAACAAATATGGGGTAAAAATAAACTACACAAGAGGTAATATAGAACAAAAAACTAACAATTGAAATAAACTTACTACTATGCAATAAAAATAATAAGCAATCCTGGACAATATACAAAACACTGTAGAAATACACTGCAAAAACTCACTGTTCAAAAACAAGGGAAAAAAATCCAAAAATGAGGGGTATTTTATTTGAACTAAGCAAAATTATCTGCAAATAGAACAAAAAAAATTTGGCTTGTCAAGACTTTCCAAAACAAGTAAAATTAAAGCTGCAAGCAGCATTGGTCGGGCCCGCGTATTTGGCAGGTGCTAGTCCTAAGTGTCCCAATACTTTTGTCTACTTTTAGTCTGAAGTGTCCCAAGACTTTTGTCTAGTGTACCTACCTTGTATGCATTGTGTGGGCATGCTGGTGCTTCCTGCTTTTAAGCAGCCATCTTAAAAAAACAGCAGCGCAGCAGCATCAGCGCAGCGGGTCTTTGAAGGGTCATAAAATCAAAACCGGAGCAGGTATTAAAACGCTGTTCTATACTTTTATACACAAGGGTTCAGGGTTGGACTCCGCCAAGGCTGCCCTTTGTCACCGATTCTGTTCATAACTTTTATGGACAGAATTTCTAGGCGCAGTCAAGGCGTTGAGGGGTTCCGGTTTGGTGGCTGCAGGATTAGGTCTCTGCTTTTTGCAGATGATGTGGTCCTGATGGCTTCATCTGGCCAGGATCTTCAGCTCTCACTGGATCGGTTCGCAGCCGAGTGTGAAGCGACTGGGATGAGAATCAGCACCTCCAAGTCCGAGTCCATGGTTCTCGCCCGGAAAAGGGTGGAGTGCCATCTCCGGGTTGGGGAGGAGACCCTGCCCCAAGTGGAGGAGTTCAAGTACCTAGGAGTCTTGTTCACGAGTGAGGGAAAAGTGGATCGTGAGATCGACAGGCGGATCGGTGCGGCATCTTCAGTAATGCGGACGCTGTATCGATCCGTTATGGTGAAGAAGGAGCTGAGCCGGAAGGCAAAGCTCTCAATTTACCGGTCGATCTACGTTCCTATCCTCACCTATGGTCATGAGCTTTGGGTTATGACCGAAAGGACAAGATCACGGGTACAGGCGGCCGAAATGAGTTTCCTCCGCCGGGTGGCGGGGCTCTCCCTTAGAGATAGGGTGAGAAGCTCTGCCATCCGGGGGGAGCTCAAAGTAAAGCCACTGCTCCTCCACATGGAGAGGAGCCAGATGAGGTGGTTCGGGCATCTGGTCAGGATGCCACCCGAACGCCTCCCTCGGGAGGTCTTTAGGGCACGTCCAACCGGTAGGAGGCCACGGGGAAGACCCAGGACACGTTGGGAAGACTATGTCTCCCGGCTGGCCTGGGAACGCCTCGGGATCCCCCGGGAGGAGCTGGATGAAGTGGCTCGGGAGAGGAAAGTCTGGGCTTCCCTGCTTAAGCTGCTGCCCCCGCGACCCAACCTCAGATAAGCGGAAGAAGATGGATGGATGGATGGATGGGTTCAATCTCTCTCCTGTGTCAGTTTGAAGCCAAAACGACAAACGCGCTCAGAGGAGATAGATTTTGAAGGAAGGTGACCGGTTTTTACAAAAATTTTGTTTTGAAGGGGGAATAGCAAACTTCCTGTTGATTTTTGCTGGGGGTTGTCAATTTAAGTGAGACCTACATAGAGGTTTTTGTTTCATGTCTCTCCGACCTTCCCAGTGGGAGTTACAGGCAGTTTTGTCATTTTTTTCTTCCGAGGAGCAGTTTTTTCTGCGTTTTATTCAAAAATTGCGCTAGAGCGCAATTTTTGAGATTTGTGGTTAGGTTTTTTTATTAGATCGCAATTTTTGCCAGTCCTGATGTGTGTGTTCAGTTCGGTGAGTTTTGAAGCATGTTAAGGGGGTCAAATTACAGCTCAAAGAGGCAAAAGTGACTGTTTTTAGTACATTTTTGTCTTGAAGGGGGAATTGCCAACTTCCTGTTTATTTTTGCCCGAGGAAGTTAATTAATGAAAAGTAGGGCTAAGTGAGCCCTACATAGAGGTTTTTGTTTCATGTCTCTACAACATTCGTACTGGGAGTTATAATTAGTTTTCTTTCTAGGGGGCGCTAGAGCGCAATTTTGAGTTTTTTTATTAAAAGACAATTTTCGCAGGTCCTGATGTGTGTGTCAAATATGGTGAGTTTTGAAGCATGTTAAGTGGGTCAAATTAGTGCTCAAAGAGGCGGCGGAATAATAATAAAACCTTAGAAAAACAATAGGTCCTTATGTCCGTTGGGATTTCTTTTACAATGGGCCATGCGGGCCCTAAATAGCTAACCTCAATGAACCCCAAAATACCTTAAAATAAGTATATTCTCACTAATAACAAGTGCACTTTTCTTGATAGCAAAAACAAATATGAGACCTTTTTTTCTCAATATGTTGAAAAATAGTATTTACAGTATTTAACTTGTTCTTACACATGTATCACAGTTATTAGTGTTAAAATATTACTAAACAATACATTCAAAAAAACTACTTTCATGTTCTTTTTCCATCATGTCCATCAGGTGTCTTCAACAGGTGAGTAGTTTTACTGTTTTAGTTTTATTAAACTGGAGTTGATTTATTTTTTACACTTGTATGGTTGTATATGACAGTTCAGAATGTGAAAATGTTACTTAATTGTCCTTAAAAAACGTATTTCCTGTTCTTTTTGTCAGGCATTTTCAACAGGTAAGTTGTTTTACTTTATCTTAGCTTCATTCAAGCAAGGTTGATTTTTTTTTTTTTTTTTACACTTTCAAGTACCGGTATAACAATTCAGAATTTTAAAATGTTACTTAATTTTCATGAAAAAAAAAACAACTTTTCTGTTCCGTCTCTACTATGTCAGTCAGGCGTCTCTTCAACTAGTAAGTTGTTTTACTTTATCTTAGCTTCATTCAACCAAGTTTGATTTATTTTTTACACTTTCAAGTATAACAATTCAGAATTTTAAAATGTTACTTAATTTTCATGAAAAAAAAACACTATTCTTTTCCGTCTCCACTATGCCAGTCAGGCGTCTCTTCAACCAATAAGTTGTTTTACTTTATCTTAGTTTTATTCAACCGAGGTTGATTTACTTTTACACCTGTAAGACAGTTCAGAATGTTAAAATGTTACTTAATTGTCCTTAAAAAACTACATTCCCGGTTCTTTCTCCATTATGTCTGTCAGGCATTTTCAACAGGTAAGTTGTTTTACTTTATCTTAGCTTCATTCAAGCAAGGTTGATTTTTTTTTTTTTTACACTTTCAAGTATAACAATTCAGAATTTTCAAATGTTACTTAATTGTCCTTAAAAAAAAAACTACGCCATGCCAGTCAGGCGTCTCTTCAACAGGTAAGTGTGTTTTACTTTATCTTAGTTTTATTCAACGGAGGTTGATTTACTTTTACACCTGTAAGACAGTTCAGAATGTTAAAATCTTACTTAATTGTCCTTAAAAAAATACTATGTGTTCCGTCTCCACTATGCCAGTCAGGCGTCTCTTCAACAGGTAAGTTGTTTTACTTTATCTTAGTTTTATTAAACCGAGGTTGATTTATTTTTTACACTTTCAAGTATGACAATTCAGAATGATGAAATGTTACTTAATTTTCCTTAAAAAAAACCTACTTTCTGTTCCGTCTCCACTATGCCAGTCAGGCGCCTCTTCAACCGATAAGTTGTTTTACTTTATCTTAGTTTTATTCAACAAAGGTTGATTTACTTTTACACCTGTAAGACGGTTCAGAATGTTAAAATGCTACTTAATTGTCCTTAAAAAAAATTCCTCCTGTTCTTTCCATTATGACTGTCAGGTGTCTTTAACAGGTGAGCAGTTTTGCTTTATTTAAGTTTTGTTAAACCAAAGTTGATTTACTTTTACACTTGAACGACAAAATGTTAAGTTGTTACTTAATACTTTCCTGTTCCGCCTCCTTTATGTGTCAGTCATGCATCAACAGGTAAGTTCTACAAACCTCGTTTCCATATGAGTTGGGAAATTGTGTTAGATGTAAATATAAACGGAATACAATGATTTGCAAATCCTTTTCAACCCATAATCAGTTGAATATGCTACAAAGACAACATATTTGATGTTCAAACTCATAAACTTTTTTTTTTGTGAGCAAATAATCATTAATTTTAGAATTTGATGCCAGCAACACGTGACAAAGAAGTTGGGAAAGGTGGCAATAAATACTGATAAAGTTGAGGAATGCTCATCAAACACTTATTTGGAACATCCCACAGGTGAACAGTCAAATTGGGAACAGGTGGGTGCCATGATTGGGTATAAAAGTAGATTCCATGAAATGCTCAGTCATTCACAAACAAGGATGGGGCGAGGGTCACCACTTTGTCAACAAATGCGTGAGCAAATTGTTGAACGGTTTAAGAAAAACCTTTCTCAACCAGCTATTGCAAGGAATTTAGGGATTTCACCATCTACGCTCCGTAATATCATCAAAGGGTTCAGAGAATCTGGAGAAATCACTGCACGTAAGCATCTAAGCCCGTGACCTTCGATCCCTCAGGCTGTACTGCATCAACAAGCGACATCAGTGTGTAAAGGATACCACCACATGGGCTCAGGAACACTTCAGAAACCACTGTCAGTAACTACAGTTGGTCGCTACATCTGTAAGTGCAAGTTAAAACTCTCCTATGCAAGGCGAAAATCATTTATCAACAACACCCAGAAACGCCGCCGGCTTCGCTGGGCCTGAGCTCATCTAAGATGGACTGATACAAAGTGGAAAAGTGTTCTGTGGTCTGACGAGTACACATTTCAAATTGTTTTTGGAAACTGTGGACGTCGTGTCCTCCGGACCAAAGAGGAAAAGAACCATCCGGATTGTTATAGGCGCAAAGTGTAAAAGCCAGCATGTGTGATGGTATGGGGGTGTATTAGTGCCCAAGACATGGGTAACTTACACATCTGTGAAGGCGCCATTAATGCTGAAAGGTACATACAGGTTTTGGAGCAACATATGTTGCCATCCAAGCAACGTTACCATGGACGCCCCTGCTTATTTCAGCAAGACAATGCCAAGCCACGTGTTACATCAACGTGGCTTCATAGTAAAAGAGTGCGGGTACTAGACTGGCCTGCCTGTAGTCCAAACCTGTCTCCCATTGAAAATGTGTGGCGCATTATGAAGCCTAAAATAGCACAACGGAGACCCCCGGACTGTTGAACAACTTAAGCTGTACATCAAGCAAGAATGGGAAAGAATTCCACCTGAGAAGCTTCAAAAATGTGTCTCCTCAGTTCCCAAACATTTACTGAGTGTTGTTAAAAGGAAAGGCCATGTAACACAGTGGTGAACATGCCCTTTCCCAACTACTTTGGCACGTGTTGCAGCCATGAAATTCTAAGTTAATTATTATTTGCAAGAAAAAAATAAATAAAGTTTATGAGTTTAAACATCAAATATGTTGTCTTTGTAGTTCATTCAATTGAATATGGGTTGAAAATGATCATTGTATTCCGTTTATATTTACATCTAACACAATTTCCCAACTCATATGGAAACGGGGTTTGTATTTTATTTTAGTTGTATTGAACGGAGGATGACTTATTTTGACACTGGTGTAATAGTTAAGAATATAAAAATGTCACATGAAACATTGCTATACTATTATTGAAGGATTTGATTGTGACAGTTTGAACCCGGAACAGACTATTTCTGTTTATATTATTGTATTTGTGATTTTTTTTGGGCAAAATTTTGGATGGGAAATTTTTTGCGCTAAGGTAGCGCGAATCAGCATTTCAACTGGCTTTTTATAGAAAATCTGTTTTGGTGGGCTTGTTTTAGCTGTGAAATACTGCATGATTTCTTACTAAATTCCTGCAAGATCACATTGCGACACAAAGCACGGCCCCAAGCCAACCAGACATGAATCACATTTCACGTCAAACAGTTGCATGCAAAGTCCCATCTGGACTCTCTAACCCGTGTCTTAGCGTGTGGATGTCATGTTTTCCATTCCGCTCGGATGATGCATGTAATGTTTAAGCGTCTTTTGGCGGGTGTCTTAAAATGTGTAACAAAAAAAAGTGGCAAGCGCTTCTCGCTTTGACTGGTCTCCCTTGAGTGTTGTAGCATTTAGCGTTAAGCTCAGCGTGCTGAAAGGAACCATATGGGCGCTAATAAGACGCGCTTACATAACTACCGACTCTCTATGTTCATTCCGCTTGTGCTTTGATGCCCTCTTCCTTTCTGACGAGCACATTTGGATGCGATTAAGTGAGAAAATGTGTTTAATAACTGATAATGAAAGTGTGTCTTACCTCATAACACGTGTTGTATTCAACACAGACACATGATTCAACTGTAGAATGCCTAAACACAAGAAAGTGAATTTAAATCTTTATAGGGTTATATGATTAAGCACGTGAAGTCTGCCTAGCAACAAGTGACAGTTGAAAAGGGATATAGACCAAAAATGTTGTTTGTGTTATTAAATGTGTCTCTAATAGTACATAATTGATATTAATATATATAAGTGCAGTTTTTGAGTCGAAAATTTTAAAATAGAATTTCTCAAAAAAATAAATAAATAAAATAATAATTATATATATATATATATATGTATGTGTGGGGAAAAAAAATCACAAGACTATTTCATCTCTACAGGCCTGTTTCATGAGGGGGGTACCCTCAATCGTCAAGAGATTGAATCTCCTGACGTTTGAGGGTACCCCCCTCATG